>NW_024582788.1:371317-373568 GCF_018398535.1 Haplochromis burtoni
GTGAGCTACATTGTAGCCACAGCCACCCTGGGGTGCACTGACAGAGGCGAGGCTGCCGGACACTGGCGCCACCGGGCCCTCTGACCACCACCAGTGGTCAGAGGTCTAAGGAGCTTGGAAAGAAAAGCATCTGTACTTATTTAGGTTTCTTGAAGACGTTTCACCTCTAATCTGAGAAGCTCCTTCAGTTCTAACAGCGAGGACCCCATAACTCTCTTGGGGACACTCACATAGGGCTTAAAATCTGGGACTCTCCACCAATTGCTCTCAGAACAAGAAATAGTTTGGATAACTGGAAATGGAATTAATCCACCAGGTTCTTAGCTCCTCAGATCCCAGGGGTGTACCATTTGGACCTGTGCTAATGCTGAAATGTAGAACTTATCACAATGCAAGGAAATGTGTCACTAACTCATGACTGACACATGGAGCCCTGGCAACCCTGTCATATACTCCTGATTAAACCACCAAGAAATTCTGGATTGTAACCAATTACTACAATTACTGAGAGTAATAGAGAATGTATTGTTAGGCCATTGTAGTGGTGCATGGGCTGTGGTGCAGCAGCAGGGAAGACGGACACCGTGGCACTGCAATCATGCCTCGGCAGCTTAAAATCTGTGTAGGGTCTTGTGTTTGCAGTTTTTGGTGTGTATGTTCAGCTGGCGACTGGAAAGTCGCAGTCACGTGTAACAGCAACCGCTAATAAAGTGTGTTAGATGCATAAAAGCATGAACATGTGGACTGGGCTGTCCATTAGGGTGCCTGGGTTGTTGACCCAGAGTTTTTTTTTTGTTTTACATTATTATTGAACTTTGATTTTGACATTAGTTATCATTTCTAGTCTTTTGGTTTCTTTGTTAGAGTCCTTGGTCTTCTGGTTTCTGTCTCTGTGTTCCATGGTTGCTCTGTCTCCCCTGTCAGCTGTATCCCCTTGTCAAGCCCGCCTGTCTGTGTTGTGTTTCCTGTTTTACTTTGAAAGTCCGTGTCTCGTCTTAATGTATCTGGTTTTGCTTCTCTTTTCTTCTTAGTCGTTAGTTGTTTTGAATTTGAATTTGAATTTTTTTGAATTTGAATTTGAATTTAGTCCTGATTTGTCCCAGGTGTTTTTCCCTCCTGTTTCCCATTCCCTGATTGCTCCCTCTCTGTATTTAAGCCCTGTGTTTTCTTTGGTCTGTGTTGTGAGCTCCCTAATCCTGTACTGTGTGTTCCATCTGCTGAGCCTGTTTAGGTTATTTGTAGTTTCAGTTTAGTTAGTTTTCATGTTCTGTCACGGCTGGCGGAGTGAGCCATGTGGTGTGGAGGAAAAGGAGGACCCAAGATGCAGCAAACTGATGATACGAGTGACGTTTATTTACACGGTGGCAGTGGCAAAAACAGGCAATGAAGCATGAGTAATGACAAACTTAAACTGGGAGAAACTAAAGAGCAAACCTGAAATCTACAAAACGGAGAGCGGAGCAGAGAGACGCAGACTAAGGAACAGGATACCAAGAAACACAGACGAGCCGACAACGAACACAGACCGACACCCACTATATATACACACACACACAAGGTAATCGGGTAATCCCACACAGGAGGGAAGAACAGCTGATCTGAATACACATGATGACTGGAGGACACAAGCTGAACAAAATGACAACAGACACAGACCTTCAGAATAGAACAGGAAATCTAGGACACGAGCCTTCAAAGTAAAGCAGGGAACACAGACTGATTTACAACACAACACGGGAACAGGAACAGAGCACCAAGGACAGACACAGGTAGGGCTGACAATACACCAAACTTCAGGTTAACCCCTAAACTAATACAAATCAGAATAAACACAAAACGCTGGGTCAACGACCCAGGACCATGACATGTTCAGCAATAAAGCTGTTTTTGAGTGCAGCTTTGCCTACCGGTAGTCTACACTTTGGGTCCACCATTCCTGCCTGACACTGCCGTAGTTTCATTACAACCATGAACAGTATAAAAGTCAGACTGAGTCACAACCAAAACACCTTAACATAGTTGGATGACGGGACGGCTGACTGCTCTCAAATGCTGTTATTTGATGCTCATGATCTTCACCTTTGCTGGGTACAGCTGGTAGAGTGGCCCCCAAACATTCCTCCATGTAGGACAAACCCTATATTTGTATGTAAGATAAGATAAGATAAGATAACCTTTATTAGTCCCACACGTGGGAAATTTGTTTTGTCACAGCAGGAAGTGGACAGTGCAAAAGTTATGAGGCAAAAAT
>NW_024582788.1:385951-396600 GCF_018398535.1 Haplochromis burtoni
CCCAGACACGGCTAGTGACGTCAGACTGAACAACCGGATAGCCAGATAGCATCAGGCAGGAATCACCTCCTGTGTTGTTCAGTGGTTCTTTTTTGTAATCTCAGTCTCTCACTGAGCCTGCTCCTGGGGCTGGCCCGCACTTCATGGAGTGGGTCGCAGGTATTATCCAGCATCTTCATTTTCTTGAAGAATATCTGCCTCTCTGACATGACCTTCAGACAGTCCAGTTCCATTGCCATAATGTTACTGGCCTCGTGGATCAATTGTGGATCTTGTTGGCATCAACCTGCTACTCCAGCATGCAGCAGCATAGAGTATGACACTGCCCACAACAGAGTCGCAGACCATCCTGAGCATCATCCAACAGATGTTGAAAGACCTCAGCCTCCTTAGAAGATACAGATGATTCTGGCCCTTCCTGTACAGTGCAGTGGTGTTTTAACCCAGTCCAGTTTATTGTCCATGTGTACTCTGAGGTATTTATAGTCCTCCACTGTCTCCACATCAACTCCCTGGATTGGAACAGGGGTCACTGGATTCATTTGTCAGCATTTCCTTGTTTCTTATTTGTTATGTATAACTGTAGATGATTCTGCTCACACCACATGATAAAGGAGACCAGCCTGGTGATCCATCTTAACACCTTCACTGATGCATCCACCCACAGGAGAGTCATCCGAAAACTTCTGTGATGGCAGGTCTCTGTGTAGTGGCTGAAGTCTGTGTTGTAGAGGGTGAAGATGAAGGGGGAGAAGATAGCCCCTTGTGGTGGGCCTGTGTTGCTGACCCCCTTGTTAGACACATACTGTTGAAGATGCACATATTCTGGTCCTCCTGTCAGGTAATGTACAACCCCCCCCAGCTTGTAGTTTGAAGAATGACAGATGCGCAGTGAGATTTAAAGTACGCAGAATGAAGGCTGATTGGCATGAAAAAGCCTGGCAGAAAGCTGATTGAGCCCGACCGTGATGTTACAATCAGCTTGACAGCGTGAGAAAGTGGAAGTGATGTGATTCGTAGATTAGCTGCCAACACTTGGGAAGCAGACAGATGGGTGACTACAGAGGGTTGGTTGGTTCAGGGGGTTGGGAAGCTCATCTTGTAACCGGAAGGTTGCCGGTTCGGTCCCCTCTTCTGTCTGTCTTGGTTGTCGTGTCCTTGGGCAAGACACTTCACCTGCTGGTGATGGCCAGAGGGGCTGATGGCGCGATAAGGCAGCCTCACCATATCGAGGCTGCCATTTGAGTTGAGGGTCTCGAAAGCGCTATATAAATGCAATCCATTATTATTATAACGCATAAGCTTCATTTCTGCTGTCTAGGATGGCACAACCAACCATTAGATTTAGGAGACACTTACCTTTTCTCACAGGAGCAGGTGGGTTTCGATAGCTTTTTTCACTTAATAACCTAATTGATCATTTAAGAACTGTAATTTTTATTTTCTGGGGTTGGTTTTTGCCAAATACTGAAAAGGTATGACTTGAAACATGCAAGTGTGATAAATATGCACCCAAAATAAGAAATGTGAATACTTTCTCAGAGCACTGCATGTTTGGCTCAGACTGAACCCAGGTCTTAACACCTGCAGTCTTACACATCTCATGGTTGTCAGCTGGTGGTAATCTGGTTAACACTCCTGCTGTTGTTGCTTTTGCAGCTTCAAAGCTCTTACTGGATTTGTCACATGAGTTTCTGCTGGGAGGTTTTTTAGACTGCTGCCTGTGCTCGCAGAACATGAGAGCACACACACACACACACACACACACACACACACACACACTATAAAACACACTATAAAATGATAATATTAAGAGATAAAATGCAGTATTTGACACATACGTACTTGCAAATGTTGCCTCTTAGCTACTGTAGCGTGAGGAGCAGTTAATGTTTAAGAAGAATTAACTTTGTGATTGTTCTTTTGCTAGTAGTTCATTTTAAACAGTTCACAAACTGACACCTTTTTAACTTTTTGTAATTTCAATATGACACCTAGATGGTAATGGGACGAAGATAGATAAAAAAAGAAAAAGAGTTACATAACTGATTTTCCCAATTTAGCTGCAGCTACTTCTGCAGGCTTAGATTCCCTGCAAATATTAAGCAAACATCGTTTCAAAGTGCTATCTAGTTGTGTTGCTGCACGATGAACCGTCACAGATCGTCTGAGAGGTCTGGGACCGGTCATGCCACTGTGCAAGTCAAAACTAAACATCCAAAACAGCAGCTGTAATGAGAGCGCTTTAATAAATGATCATAGATCATCTCCATCTTGTAGTTTAACCTGAGTTTCTGATTTAGTTTCTTTACCTTTACAAGTCTCCAGTAACACAATAGAAAATAAACAGGTGGCTATCTATTGGACACATAAAAGTGAAATCTTTTGTCTACTTCCTTTCCTGCCTGCGGCTGCAGGGCTGCTTAAATTGCCATGAAGTGATTGGTTGTGTTATCAGCTGAAGAGGGCCGACGGCGGACCCGAGGCGCTGCAGACCTCTTTGTTTTATTACCATCATTTGATTAGCGGTGTCTGAGCACTGAGTATCTTTGGCATTGTGCTCACAGCTGAAAGCATCAGTCTGTGTGTGAGTTGGATGATAGTGGTAGGAATCTGACTTTGGAATATCTCAGGTACATGAAACATCATGCTGGTACTGGAGGGGAAGCTGCTATGCTCAGTCTCTAAAGCAAAAAAAAAAAAGGGGGGGGGGGGGTTTCACTGTATCTGGGCTATTCGAGTGCAGTGTAGCTGTTCTGACATTTAGGTGGATAGATCCAGTTCTGAAAGGATTCACTTGAGGTGGTTTGGGTTTGTGATGAAACCTCCTTGAGAAATGCTCCACCGCTTTTTACAGGCAGGTGCTTCAGATCAAGAACACCAGAGGGCTCACACCACCCATCTGGCATGCAAAACTTTGAAGGATCCTTCAAAAGTTGCTGGAGATCTGGATGAAAAGAAAGATAAAGGTGTCCTCATTGATGTGATCGGTTGAACCACAGCAGAAACTGGCTCACCTTTGGCCTAGCTGCAATGCAACATCTACAAATGGCACTACATGGCCAGTTAAAGCAGCCAAAGCATACAAGGGCCTAACAGAGAGACAACATAAAAGCACAAATCTAGTGGTTTAGGGCACTTTGTAACAACACTGATCCATCATTTACACTGATCTTGATATATGCATGTTTTAATATACTTGTCTACCCAAATATGACTGCGTCTTATAAGATTAATGAGAAAATGCCAAACTGAAGGTTAATGTATTATTTTATCAAAAATATGAAAATGGACACTTCAACTAAAGAGGGGACATGTTTTATCCCGTGTTTTTCCTAATCTTATATTTGCTTTCTGTTGCTGGTATATTCTCCAGCTGCCATCAGACTATTTTTGCTATAACTGTTGGAGTCAAATTGTTAAATGTTGTCATTGTGTTACTTAAATTTACAATTCTTAGTTCAAACAGCATGATCAAAGACATTCTTTTGTTTCTATTGCCCTCCCCAGCCAGTCTGTTGGTGTGGGAGGCTGTAGTGTTTTATTAGGCACATAGGCACATCCTATGTGAGGGTTCTGTTTTCTTGTTTAGTAAACTTCCTGCCTTTATGACCCTTTTGTGGGCAGGAGGTCACACAAACACACACTCCCATGCACACATACACACACACATTCTCGCACATGCATACACACACTCACATACACACACGTGTTTACACGTGCACACACATACACACATAGAACTTTATCTTTTAGAACCAAAGGGGGGTTTTACAATGGGTGGTGCTTGTGTGTACTGTAACTGTTTTCTTTTTTTTGTTTTTTTTGCCTGTCCCGTTTGGCTCTTTTGCCATCAGAATTATTGTCTAAAGGCAAAGAAAGATGCCCAACGGATTTACTTTACCAAATTGACCATCCCAGCCTTGCCGTAATGGTCCATTTGATTCACCTTTTATTGTTTATTTTATTTTCACTTACTGAATACGGGACAGACTTGACTGGGGGAAAGAAGGGGAGAAAGAAAGAGGGAAAGAGAAACAGCTGAGAAGAGGGACGGGGGAGAAGGGCAAAAGACAAAAACCAACAGAACGGGCAGAGAAAAAAAATGCATATATCAATCACCTGGATCACCTGCTGAGAAAGAAAAAAGAAAGCAAGCAGAAGAGAACAAGAGTAATAGAATAAACAACATCACAATGATATATGGGAATATGACAGTAAATACTAAATATTAAACATTATTGTGCAGCACATAAGATCAACAGAACACAGTGTGCTTTGAGGTAGGAGCCAAAAAGGGTGTAGTTTGTGGGTGTGATCACCCGTGTGTACACCTGTGAGCATGGACGCGCTTGTTTTTTGTTTTTTAAAAGGTTCCTTCATGTAATGATCTGCTAGAGGGTGTGGGGGGGCCACAGCCCCGTCCTCCAGGGCATGAAGCAGGTATGGAGGAGATCAAAACTCCAGACATCCAGAGGCCCCCAGAACACAAGAGACCAAGGAAGACCAACAGAGGGGCAGCCGCGCCACTGTCCCAGAAAGAGCTGAGGAGAGTCCCAGATGAGGGCTCACTCAGCAGCCGCGGAGCAGAAGCCAGGGGGAGTTGCAGTGACGCGCCCGTGAGCTCCGCCGGCAGCCAGCCGTGCCTGAGTGACCGAGCCCCAGGCCGAGAGGCCGGGGGCACCCCACCTCCGAAGTGGCCCGAGCGAGCCCCAGGCTCCAGGCCCCGATAAGCGGCCGCCAAGGAGTGAGCCGGTGTGTACCTGGACGCCCATCCCCGGACACAAAGAACCACCAACGCACCGATGTCTGAGGGAGTCCGCCACTGGCAGGGGAAGTGGTGGTAGGGGGAGATAGGCCTCCAAACCTTGGAGGGCCTGAGATGTCCCCAGAGAGGTGGCGTCTGACACCCACCGACTCCGCAGCAGCAGGGAGGCCCCACACTCCAGACCGCAGTCGGACGGCCAACTCCTCCTCCTAGCCCCCCCGCTCCAGCAGGTCGCAGAGAATGGGGGTGAGAGAAGACTCCAAACCTCCCTCCATCCGCTCATTGTAGTGTTGATGCATGTGTGTTCTAAGGTGCATTTAAAACCCAGGAGGGCATGGAGCTACCTGCCAGGTACTGTAACTGTTTTTAACAAAAGGCAGCAAGGTTGGATTCAGAGTGCTTTCCTGAGACACCAACTGGGGCCTCCCTTACGCAAGTAAAATCGATCGATCGCTGATTGCCTTGCTTCCTTGTCGTTAATGGGAATAAGTTTCTAAACCAGCAGGGCCTGTGGGAAGCCCCGACCCAACAATAACGACTGGCATTTGTTTTTAGTATGTGATGGCAAGCCACACAGGGTAAGCGCCACACCTCACCACTAGCTGCTTTAAATATATTCTACTTATTGTCCAATATTGTTTCTTTATTAAATTTATTTCTTCATCACACCTTCCAGTGTTTATATGGCATGCACATATATTAACACTGCAAGGTCAAAGTTCTGTTTTTTGTTATATTAATACATCTTTTTTTGTTTGAGTTACCGGGGCTTCTCCTTCCTGGCTGGCAAAGTGCTGGGAGAGCTGAAGTACTGCTGACAGCCTCATTGGATGACAACACATGCTTCATTTGAGGTGTGTCTCTGTTCTCCTTGACCTCCACTCCTATAATGAATTCTGAGGTGAGCACTGGGGGAAAAACAAACACTTGGGAAGTTGGTGAGGTTTTATTCCAACGTCATGCTGGAGGTACCTGGCAGAGGCGGAGGAAGAGTGAAACTGTACAAACTATAGAATCGCACAGAGTTAACAATCCCTGACAGAATGTGTCGAGTTGATGCTTACTCTTGACCGCAGTTTCATCTTACTGAGAATATTTCTAACAAAATAATCTAAAAGTAGATTTGATCAGGTCACCTCTGCATGTTTGTCTGGTGGGCCAATTTACCTTCAAGCCTCATTTGTGCAAAGAAACTCTAAATACCTTCTGTCAGCTCTGACTTAACCTCTGACATAACAATCTTCCACAGGGACAGGACCTTTTCAGTTGTGTTTCCATCTAGTTGGGACTGGTGGTATAAGGGCTCACTTTACTAATATAGATCATTAATCATTTTAACAAAGGATTACGGTGGGGTTGATGAGCACTTCAGTCTTCTGACTGAATGGACACGTTGGGGTAATGGCTCGATGCGAAACATACTTTTAGGGATGATTTGAGCTCACTTAAAGGCATGTGTGCTTAACTTTTGTGGTTTTCACTTTGCTATTAAATACAAATAATTGGTCCACTATGTATTGAAAATATTCTGCTTATGTCTGCCTGTTTTAATAAATTGCTGCATTTCTACATAAAGAATATGAAATGAAGCATTTCTGGTAAATTCCGTTTGCTTTGTTTTCATGGACCCTGGCACGACACGGTTTTATATATCAGGAAATATTAGAATATGTATCTGTGACAGCAGCCTTCCTACCAAATGTGCTGCGATATCTCGGTCGTTGTGTCCTTGGGCAAGATACTAACCCTATGTTTGCCTATTGGAGGTGGTCAGAGGGCCCGGTGGCGCCAGTGTCAGGCAGCCTCGCCTCTGTCAGTGCGCCCCAGGGTGGCTGTGGCTACAATGTAGCTGCCATCACCAGTGTGTGAATGGGTGAATGACTGAACGTGTAAAGCGCTTTGGGGTCCTTGGGAACTAAGTAAAGCGCTATATAAATACAGGCCATTTACCATTTACCATTTATATCTCTTCCTATTCCTGTTATAATGCACAGAGGTGTTTATGTAGTTATCTGTTGTGTTTAATTAAAAACCTTTAGATAATGATTTATTTCGTAGTATATGCTTCACATGTTTTATTCAAAGCACACTCTCTGCTGAATCAGTTGCTAATAATATTCACAGTATTGTCATGGTTGGCTGTGTGGCAGGCGGGCAAGCAGGAGTGGTGGATCCAAAATGCAGGACTCAGACACAGAAGTTCAACTTAAAGCGCAGCTTTAAATTAAAGGTTAAAAATGAAATAACTGTACAACACAAATTAGAATGAAGGGTAAATTTAACTGGGAAGAATAAGATAAAATATATAAATTAAAGTTGAAAATAAAATAACTGTACAACAAAATACACAATATAGAACTATATAAGAATGTATGAAGAAATATAAATAAATATATACACAATAACAGCAGCTGTACAAGTATTAACTGGAAATGAAGAATATAGTGACCAGTGTTGTGCAATCCACATTATGTCTTGTGCAGTGCAAATATGCTTAAAGTGATTTAAGTGATGAAGTGAAAACAAAGTCCAGAAAGTCCAGTGTGTGTGTAAGAACCATATGTGTGGGTCAGTACTGTGTGGTGGTGTGATTGAGAGACCGTATCGCCTGCGGGAAGAAGCTCCTCCTCAGTCTCTCTGTGTTGGTCTTCAGGGAGCGGAATCGCTTTCCTGACCTCAGCAGAGAGAACAGTCTGTTGTTGGGATGGCTGAGGTCCTTCACCATCTTCCTGGCCTTGGTCCAGCACCGCCTGCTGTAGATTGAGTGCAGGTCAGGGAGCTCGGAGCGGATGGTGCGCTCAGCTGACCGCACAACCCTCTGTAGAGCTCGTCTGTCCTGCATGGTGCTGTTCCCGAACCAGGTTAAGATGTTTCCCGTCAGGATGCTCTCTATGGTGCACGAGTAAAAGTTCCTGAGCACCTTGGAGGGCAGTTGGAAGTCTCTCAAGCGTCTGAGGTGGTAGAGACGCTGACGGGCCTTTTTCACCACGGTGTTGATGTGACAGGACCATGACAGGTCCTGCGTGATGTGAACTCCCTTAGTTATGCTGCAGTAGACGTAGGCTGTCGGGGGATTCCCATGATCAGAGGTGGGTCGAGTATCCAAAAATTGTACTCAAGTAAGAGTAGCATTACTTTAAAATTATTACTCAAGTAAAAGTGAAAAGTAGTCGTCAAAAAAGTTACTCAAGTAAGAGTAAAAAAGTACTTGGCGAAAAGACTACTCAAGTAGCGAGTAACTGTTTGAAATGTCCGATTTATTTTTTAAATAAATGTTATCAGACAAACAAAAATAAATAAATATACAAATTTTACTATTTTCAAAAGGAATATATGTAAAAACAACAAAATAAGGCACAACAATTCTAATTTCCAGGTTTCAGTTTTTCACAACATAAAGCTTTTTTCACCAATACCTGCAGTAAATAATATAAATATATAAACAGTGCAAACAATTTCCAGTGACAAGATATGCTGTAAACTTTATATTCATTTTTGCTCCAAATGGCACAGCAGCCTCAGAGAAACAGAACGAGGCATCTTCAACATATGTTCATACAAGGCAGCTCAGTTTACCATAAGTTGTATGGGTGTGCATCTGTTTCTGCATATTTAGCAAAAATGTGCCCTTTCTTCACTCAGTGAGGTGATGGTTCAGCTTCAGCAGCAGTTTGCTCTCAAGGTTCTTTCTGTGAAGCTGTGACTGTTCAGCAGTGAACAGGAGTCCTGCATGACTGAGAAGTCCTTCACAAGCTCCAGATGCAGGAAGAGCTGTATTGACTTTGATCGACAGCTTCTTGATGTGAGGAACGCCATGCAATAGATCCACACCTCCAGTGAATGGACATGAAAGGTACCTCTCCAGCCCTGCTTCTGGCTTTCCTGACCCCATGGATCCATCATCTTCGTCGGTTAGGCCGCTGTTTGTGCTGGCCTCATCCAGCTCTGAGTCTAGGTGATGTCTGATGAAGTGGAGACCTGTGGAAAGATGTAAGGTTTTCAAAAGAATTAGGTCTGGTCATTATAGTGCTGTATACACTGCCAAGCTGCAGATGTTTGTTTGGAGCTAGCCTCCAAAAGCTGGCCATACACTGTGCGATTTTTGGCCCATTTTGAGCCGATTTTTCAGTCGCGCAACCGTTTTGGGGATCGGCCCGTGTTTTGCCTTAATCGTGTGTGCATCGTGTAGTATACATGGGGTAACGAAAAGCAGTTAACACCTCACGACCAGCTCCCAATCATCAATCGTATGGTCGCATGATAATCAAACCTGTTTGAAATCCTGTCGCCCCTCAACGCAGCCTCTCACACTGCGCACGCACAAACACAGAAATGAAAGAGAAAAGGTGGAGCAGCACGGCAGTGCAGCGTGTGATCTGGACACAAGAGATGGAGGCACAACTTGTAGGATGAGGCAAGCTCATCCGAGTACGTAAGCGTAGAGCTGCCACCCAGGCAAAAGAAAAATAGAGCTATATCACGTTATAACGTGAAAAGTTTATTGTTCTAACAATATACTTTTCATGTTCGTGCAATATACCTTTCACGTTTGAACAACGTTAAAAGGGAGTTTTTCCTTCCCACTGTCGCCAAAGTGCTTGCTCATAGGGGATCATATGATTGTTGAGTTTTTCTCTGTATGTGTTATTGTAGGGTCTACCTTACCATATTAAGCGCCTTGAGGCTACTGTTGTTGTGATTTGGCGCTGTATAAATAAAATTCAATTGAATTAATGCTGACGAAACAGCCAGCTCGCCACACTCGCCGCTGCCAGCCATACACATCACCACCTCCAAGAACAACACAGAACAGAGCACATGTTGATTGTAGTTGAATCCATCTCACCCTGCACGGCATCACAGACCACGCCCTGCCACAATAATAAAGCATTTTTTATTTAATTATAAACTTTGTCCGAATCATTTCCTAGGTTTTAACTATTTAATAATAAAAAGGAAACATCACAAAAAACACTTAAGGTTATGAAAATTAATAGAGATTTAGCAATTCAATGAAGCAGCCACCTTAAGTAAATTGTGACTTTCCCCAGTTAATATGGGCGCGCTTCCTAAATGATCAGCAGGTGCTAAATGCCTGACGGAGTGAACAGGATGAACAGGTAAACTCGAGATTGGATCGAGATGATTGGTGGTGTTCTGGGGAAAAGAAACAAAATATATATGTTTTTAATTAAAGTAGCTTTATTGTTGTCTGAAGATAATGTTGATATGTAAGCTATATGTATTTGCAGGAGCTGGAGATGTATTTTTTATTGACATCTTTAATCTTGTCAAACTACATGATGCACTGGCAGATTAAAAGGAGCAAATATATATCTGGAACACAGAGAGTGTAAACAAATCTAACTAGTTAACTTACACACTTGTTCATCTGAAACAGCAGATATACTTCATGTATTTCCAGTGGCTTACCCTTGCAGACAGACTGACATAACGACAATGTCCAAACTGGAGGCTTTAGTGACAGACTGATCATATTTAAAATTGAAGCATTAATTAATGGTAGGGCTTGATTAGAGACATGGGCGTGGGCTTCTGTTTAGGACTACATTTCCCCTTCCCTTGTGTATTTTAGCCTTGTGTTTTGCCCTGCCTGTTGTTGCGTGCCTTGTAAATTCCTCGTTCTAGTTTTCCCAGTTTCCGTTCCATGTTCCTAGTTTTCAGAGTTTTGGTTAGCACTTATTTGTTTGCATTGTTTGCTAGAGCAATAAAGCTGCCTCCCTGAGTTCACTCCTTGTTTTTTTGAGTCCTGCATTTGGGTCCTTCATCCTGCCTGCCTCACATCTAACTATGACAAACAGTGGCTAAGTGACCTTTCCCCACTGTGACTGCGGGGGCCTGGCTAGTTACACAATGAGGG
>NW_024582788.1:396625-398299 GCF_018398535.1 Haplochromis burtoni
CATAGAGAAACATGAAGGGCAAGGGATTGAAACTAGAAACCATAGAAACTCACATCAAGTACAATAATACAAAACCCACAAAGAACTAAAACGCTGGGTCAGGAGACCCAGGACCCTGACAAGTATTCCCTCATTGTGTAACTAGCCAGGCCCCCGCAGTCAGAGTGGGGAAAGGTCACTTAGCCACTGTTTGTCATAGTTAGATGTGAGGCAGGCAGGATGAAGGACCCAAATGCAGGACTCAAAAAAACAAGGAGTGAACTCAGGGAGGCAGCTTTATTGCTCTAGCAAACAATGCAAACAAATAAGCGCTAACCAAAACTCTGAAAACTAGGAACATGGAACGGAAACTGGGAAAACTAGAACGAGGAATTTACAAGGCACGCAACAACAGGCAGGGCAAAACACAAGGCTAAAATACACAAGGGAAGGGGAAATGTAGTCCTAAACAGAAGCCCACGCCCATGTCTCTAATCAAGCCCTACCATTAATTAATGCTTCAATTTTAAATATGATCAGTCTGTCACTAAAGCCTCCAGTTTGGACATTGTCGTTATGTCAGTCTGTCTGCAATGGTAAGCCACTGGAAATACATGAAGAATATCTGCTGTTTCAGATGAACAAGTGTGTAAGTTAACTAGTTAGATTTGTTTACACTCTCTGTGTTCCAGATATATATTTGCTCCTTTTAATCTGCCAGTGCATCATGTAGTTTGACAAGATTAAAGATGTCAATAAAAAATACATCTCCAGCTCCTGCAAATACATATAGCTTACATATCAACATTATCTTCAGACAACAATAAAGCTACTTTAATTAAAAACATATATATTTTGTTTCTTTTCCCCAGAACACCACCAATCATCTCGATCCAATCTCGAGTTTACCTGTTCATCCTGTTCACTCCGTCAGGCATTTAGCACCTGCTGATCATTTAGGAAGCGCGCCCATATTAACTGGGGAAAGTCACAATTTACTTAAGGTGGCTGCTTCATTGAATTGCTAAATCTCTATTAATTTTCATAACCTTAAGTGTTTTTTGTGATGTTTCCTTTTTATTATTAAATAGTTAAAACCTAGGAAATGATTTGGACAAAGTTTATAATTAAATAAAAAATGCTTTATTATTGTGGCAGGGCGTGGTCTGTGATGCCGTGCAGGGTGAGATGGATTCAACTACAATCAACATGTGCTCTGTTCTGTGTTGTTCTTGGAGGTGGTGATGTGTATGGCTGGCAGCGGCGAGTGTGGCGAGCTGGCTGTTTCGTCAGCATTAATTCAATTGAATTTTATTTATACAGCGCCAAATCACAACAACAGTAGCCTCAAGGCGCTTAATATGGTAAGGTAGACCCTACAATAACACATACAGAGAAAAACTCAACAATCATATGATCCCCTATGAGCAAGCACTTTGGCGACAGTGGGAAGGAAAAACTCCCTTTTAACGTTGTTCAAACGTGAAAGGTATATTGCACGAACATGAAAAGTATATTGTTAGAACAATAAACGTTTCACGTTATAACGTGACATAGCTCTATTTTTCTTTTGCGTGGGTGGCAGCTCTACACTTACGTACTCCGATGAGCTTGCTTCATCCTACAAGTTGTGCCTCCACCTCTTGTGTCCAGATCACACGCTGCACTGCCGTGCTGCTCCACCTTTTCTCTTTC
>NW_024582788.1:398324-400834 GCF_018398535.1 Haplochromis burtoni
ATTTCTGTGTTTGTGCGTGCGCAGTGTGAGAGGCTGCGTTGAGGGGCGACAGGATTTCAAACAGGTTTGATTATCATGCGACCATACGATTGATGATTGGGAGCTGGTCGTGAGGTGTTAACTGCTTTTCGTTACCCCATGTATACTACACGATGCACACACGATTAAGGCAAAACACGGGCCGATCCCCAAAACGGTTGCGCGACTGAAAAATCGGCTCAAAATGGGCCAAAAATCGCACAGTGTATGGCCAGCTTTTGGAGGCTAGCTCCAAACAAACATCTGCAGCTTGGCAGTGTATACAGCACTATAATGACCAGACCTAATTCTTTTGAAAACCTTACATCTTTCCACAGGTCTCCACTTCATCAGACATCACCTAGACTCAGAGCTGGATGAGGCCAGCACAAACAGCGGCCTAACCGACGAAGATGATGGATCCATGGGGTCAGGAAAGCCAGAAGCAGGGCTGGAGAGGTACCTTTCATGTCCATTCACTGGAGGTGTGGATCTATTGCATGGCGTTCCTCACATCAAGAAGCTGTCGATCAAAGTCAATACAGCTCTTCCTGCATCTGGAGCTTGTGAAGGACTTCTCAGTCATGCAGGACTCCTGTTCACTGCTGAACAGTCACAGCTTCACAGAAAGAACCTTGAGAGCAAACTGCTGCTGAAGCTGAACCATCACCTCACTGAGTGAAGAAAGGGCACATTTTTGCTAAATATGCAGAAACAGATGCACACCCATACAACTTATGGTAAACTGAGCTGCCTTGTATGAACATATGTTGAAGATGCCTCGTTCTGTTTCTCTGAGGCTGCTGTGCCATTTGGAGCAAAAATGAATATAAAGTTTACAGCATATCTTGTCACTGGAAATTGTTTGCACTGTTTATATATTTATATTATTTACTGCAGGTATTGGTGAAAAAAGCTTTATGTTGTGAAAAACTGAAACCTGGAAATTAGAATTGTTGTGCCTTATTTTGTTGTTTTTACATATATTCCTTTTGAAAATAGTAAAATTTGTATATTTATTTATTTTTGTTTGTCTGATAACATTTATTTAAAAAATAAATCGGACATTTCAAACAGTTACTCGCTACTTGAGTAGTCTTTTCGCCAAGTACTTTTTTACTCTTACTTGAGTAACTTTTTTGACGACTACTTTTCACTTTTACTTGAGTAATAATTTTAAAGTAATGCTACTCTTACTTGAGTACAATTTTTGGATACTCGACCCACCTCTGATCATGGGAATCCCCCGACAGCCTACGTCTACTGCAGCATAACTAAGGGAGTTCACATCACGCAGGACCTGTCATGGTCCTGTCACATCAACACCGTGGTGAAAAAGGCCCGTCAGCGTCTCTACCACCTCAGACGCTTGAGAGACTTCCAACTGCCCTCCAAGGTGCTCAGGAACTTTTACTCGTGCACCATAGAGAGCATCCTGACGGGAAACATCTTAACCTGGTTCGGGAACAGCACCATGCAGGACAGACGAGCTCTACAGAGGGTTGTGCGGTCAGCTGAGCGCACCATCCGCTCCGAGCTCCCTGACCTGCACTCAATCTACAGCAGGCGGTGCTGGACCAAGGCCAGGAAGATGGTGAAGGACCTCAGCCATCCCAACAACAGACTGTTCTCTCTGCTGAGGTCAGGAAAGCGATTCCGCTCCCTGAAGACCAACACAGAGAGACTGAGGAGGAGCTTCTTCCCGCAGGCGATACGGTCTCTCAATCACACCACCACACAGTACTGACCCACACATATGGTTCTTACACACACACTGGACTTTCTGGACTTTGTTTTCACTTCATCACTTAAATCACTTTAAGCATATTTGCACTGCACAAGACATAATGTGGATTGCACAACACTGGTCACTATATTCTTCATTTCCAGTTAATACTTGTACAGCTGCTGTTATTGTGTATATATTTATTTATATTTCTTCATACATTCTTATATAGTTCTATATTGTGTATTTTGTTGTACAGTTATTTTATTTTCAACTTTAATTTATATATTTTATCTTATTCTTCCCAGTTAAATTTACCCTTCATTCTAATTTGTGTTGTACAGTTATTTCATTTTTAACCTTTAATTTGACATTTCAAACAGTTACTCGCTACATGAGTAGTCTTTTCGCCAAGTACTTTTTTACTCTTGAGTAACTTTTTGACGACTACTTTTCACTTTTACTTGAGTAATAATGTTTTAAAGTAATGCTACTCTTACTTGAGTACAATTTTTGGATACTCGACCCACCTCTGATCATGGGAATCCCCCGACAGCCTACGTCTACTGCAGCATAACTAAGGGAGTTCACATCACGCAGGACCTGCACCTTGGAGGGCAGTTGGAAGTCTCTCAAGCGTCTGAGGTGGTAGAGACGCTGTTTGGCCTTTTTCACCACGGTGTTGATGTGACAGGACCATGACAGGTCCTGCGTGATGTGAACTCCGAGGTATTTGAAGCTGTCCACTCTCTCCACTGGGCACTCG
>NW_024582788.1:410689-422239 GCF_018398535.1 Haplochromis burtoni
GCTCCAGCGTACCACACGGTGATGGAGGAGGTGAGGATGGACTCGATGATTGCAGTGTAGAATTGCATCATCGTCCGTGTTGGCAGGTTGAATTTCTTCAGCTGCCTCAGGAAGTACATCCTCTGCTGGGCTTTCTTAATGACGGAGGTGATGGTGGGCTCCCACTTCAGGTCCTGGGTGATGGTGGTACCCAGGAAGCGGAATGAGTCCACAGAGGTGATGGGGGTGTCAGTCAGGATGATGGGGGGGAGTGGGGCTGTGTGCTTCCTGAAGTCCACAATAATCTCCACTGTCTTCTGGGCATTCAGCACCAGGTTGTTGTGGCTGCACCAGGACACCAGACGTTCAACCTCCCTCCTGTAGGCAGACTCATCCCCGTCCGAGATGAGCCCAATAACGGTGGTGTCATCTGCAAACTTGATTAGCTTGACAGACTGGTGGGTGGAGGTGCAGCAGTTGGTGTACAGGGAGAAGAGCAGAGGAGAAAGAACACAGCCCTGAGGGGAGCCGGTGCTGATGGTCCGGGAGTCCGAGACATTCTTTCCCAGCCTCACATGCTGCTTCCTGTCCGTCAGGAAGTCAGTGATCCACCGGCAGATGGGATCAGGCACATTCATCTGGGAAAGCTTGCCTTGGAGATGGTCTGGAAGGATGGTGTTGAAGGCAGAGCTGAAGTCCACAAACAGGATCCTGGCGTAGGTTCCTGGGGAGTCCAGATGCTGCAGGATGAAGTGTAGGGCCATGTTGATGGCGTCATCTACAGACCTGTTGGCTCTGTATGCAAACTGCAGGGGGTCCAGGAGGGGGGCCGTGAGGGTCTTGAGATGGGAGAGAACCAGGCGCTCAAATGACTTCATGACCACAGATGTCAGAGCCACGGGTCTGTAGTCATTTAGTCCAGTGATCCTAGGTTTCTTGGGGACAGGGATTATGGTAGAGGACTTGAAGCAGGCAGGCACATGACATGCCTGCAGTGAGGAGTTGAAAATGCCAGAAAACACTGGGGCCAGCTCGTTTGCACAGTGTCTGAGGGTGGCAGGAGACACGCCGTCTGGGCCGGGAGCTTTCCGAGCATTCAGGTTCTTAAACTGCTTCCTCACATCTGCTTCATGAATATGAAGAGTTGTGGTGGGAGGAGGTGGTGTGAAATCCTCTTTTGTGTGGGGTGAGGAGGGGGGTGTTGTAGGTGAACAGTTTGAAGGTGGTGATGGCTCTATGGAGGGGGGAGAGGTGGGGGAATTAGTGTCCAAAGTGTCTCTATTGTTGGGGCCGTTGGAGGTGTGAAGGCTGCCTGATGGCTCGTCAAAACGGCAGTAGAAGTCGTTAAGGGTGTTGGCCAAGAGCAAGTCGTCAGTGGAGTGGGGGGTTTTAGGCTTGTAGTTGGTGATATTCCTAAAACCTTTCCACACAGAGGCCGAGTCATTCTCTGAGATCTGCTGCTGCATCTTCTCAGAGTGCTGATGTTTAGCAATGTCCACTTCTTTAGTGAACCTGTACTTGGCCTCTCTGTAGCAGTCCCTGTCTCCGCTTCTGAACGCCTTTCTCTTTTCCAGCCACAGCTTTTTGAGTTTAGGAGTAAACCAGGGTTTGTCATTGTTATAACTCACCCTGGTGCGTGATGGCACAATGCTGTCCTCACAGAAGTGGATATAGGAGGTGACAGTGTCCGTAAACTCGTCCAAGCTGTTAGAAGCAGCCTTCATTGTGTCCCAGTCTGTGGTCTCCAAACACGTGCGAAGCTCCTCCACAGCCTCGGAATGGCTAACCGAAGGTCGGACGGTCCTGATCCCCAAGGACCCCAAGAAGGGACCGGTCCCCTCCAACTACCGACCAATAACCTGCCTCAGTACTACATGGAAGCTCCTGTCAGGCATCATATCGGCTAAGATGAACAGGCACATGGGTCAATACATGAGTGGGACACAGAAAGGAATTGGCAAGAATACCAGAGGCGCAAAACACCAGCTACTGGTAGACAGAACAGTCAGCCGAGACTGCAAGACCAGACTGACCAACCTGTGCACTGCCTGGATTGATTACAAGAAGGCCTATGACTCAATGCCCCACAGCTGGATACTGGAATGCCTAGAATTGTACAAGATCAATGGGACCCTAAGAGCCTTCATCAGGAACTCAATGGGGATGTGGCGTACAACACTAGAGGCCAACTCCAAGCCCATAGCACAAGTCACCATCAAGTGCGGGATCTACCAAGGAGATGCTCTGTCCCCACTGCTGTTCTGCATAGGCCTGAACCCCCTCAGTGAGATCATTAACAAGACTGGCTACGGATACCGACTACGGAACGGAGCAGTTGTCAGCCACCTCCTGTACATGGATGACATCAAGCTGTATGCCAAGAGTGAACGAGACATCGATTCACTGATCCACACTACCAGGCTATACAGCAATGACATTGGAATGTCGTTCGGACTGGAGAAGTGTAGTCGGATGGTAACAAAGAGAGGGAAGGTAGTCAGAACTGAGGGGATTGAACTACCAGAAGGCAACATTGCAGACATAGAGGACAGTTACAAGTACCTGGGGATCCCGCAGGCAAATGGGAACCATGAAGAGGCCGCTAGAAAGGCTGCAACCACCAAGTACCTGCAGAGGGTCAGGCAAGTCCTGAGGAGTCAGCTGAATGGTAAGAACAAGATCCGGGCCATCAACACGTACGCCCTGCCCGTGATCAGGTACCCTGCTGGGGTAATAGGCTGGCCAAAGGAGGAGATAGAAGCCACTGACATAAAGACAAGAAAGCTCCTTACCATGCATGGAGGGTTTCACCCCAAGTCCAGCACCCTGAGGCTGTACGCTAAGCGGAAGGAAGGGGGCCGGGGACTGGTGAGTGTCAGCACCACAGTCCAGGATGAGACAACGAACATCCAAGAATACATTGGGAAGATGGCCCCAACTGACCGAGTGCTCAGTGAATACCTCAGGCAGCAGAAACCCAAGAAAGAGGAGGGAGACGAGGAACCATCATGGAAGGACAGGCCCCTGCACGGTATGTACCACCGGCAGATAGAGGAGGTGGCTGATATCCAGAAATCCTACCAGTGGCTGGACAAAGCTGGACTGAAAGACAGCACAGAGGCACTAATCATGGCAGCACAAGAACAAGCTCTGAGTACAAGATCCATAGAGGCTGGGGTCTATCACACCAGGCAAGACCCCAGGTGCAGGCTGTGTAAAGATGCCCCAGAGACAATCCAGCACATAACAGCAGGGTGCAAGATGCTAGCAGGCAAGGCATACATGGAACGCCATAACCAAGTGGCCGGCATAGTGTACAGGAACATCTGTGCCGAGTATAACCTGGAAGTCCCGAGGTCAAAATGGGAGATGCCCCCAAGGGTGGTGGAGAATGACCGAGCTAAGATCCTGTGGGACTTCCAGATACAGACGGACAAAATGGTGGTGGCTAACCAACCGGACATAGTGGTGGTAGACAAACAGAAGAAGACGGCCGTAGTGATCGATGTAGCGGTTTCGAATGACAGCAATATCAGGAAGAAGGAACACGAGAAGCTGGAGAAATACCAAGGGCTCAGAGAAGAGCTCGAGAGGATGTGGAGGGTGAAGGTAACGGTGGTCCCCGTGGTAATCGGAGCACTAGGTGCGGTGACTCCCAAGCTAGGCGAGTGGCTCCAGCAGATCCCGGGAAAACATCGGAGATCTCTGTCCAGAAGAGCGCAGTCCTGGGAACAGCTAAGATACTGCGCAGGACCCTCAAGCTCCCAGGCCTCTGGTAGAGGACCCGAGCTTGAAGGATAAACCGCCCGCAGGGGCGTGCTGGGTGTTTTTATATTTATTTTATATATATATATATATATATTATATAGACATATAATATATATAAGTATGGATATAATCTTTTTGTTATACACGACCAGTTTAACAGTAGACAACTGGCCGTGTGTTGAATCAGCTCCATTACATGATGGAAGTTCACCAGTCAACCCTGGGTTCACAGGGCAGTGGTTTTGTGTGTGTGTGTCACATTTTGGTCAATGGCTGGATGTTGACTTAGAGCGGTGTACTTGATGACGACTGGAATGGGGTTGGACTAATTAGAGGCAGGTGTACTTGATTGCACTGATACACTGGTCTACTTATAGTCCACACTACAAACACTGCTGTGTCGTTTTGTCTCTCTGTGCAGGTGTAATGTAATGTGATGAAATCAGATATGTTTGGGATGGATGGATAGACTAACCGTAGCGCCGAGGGCGGAGCAAAACTCCCTCCAGACCCGTGAAGTGAACTGGGGGCCACGGTCTGACACAATGTCCTCCGGAATTCCATGGAGGCGGAATACATGCGTGGTGAGGAGGTGAGCGGTTTCCAGGGCCGTAGGCAGCTTGGGCAAGGCAACGAAATGGACAGCTTTAGAAAACCTGTCCACAACGGTTAGAATGACTGTGTTACCTTTTGAAGCCGGTAATCCGGTGACGAAATCCAAGGCTATGTGGGACCAAGGCCGTCCCGGAGTGGGTAGCGGTTGTAGCAAACCGAAGGGAGGTTGGTTAGACGACTTGTTACGGGCGCAGGTCGTGCAGGCGGCAACGTATTCCCGTGCATCCCGAGCCAAAGTGGGCCACCAGAAGTAACGCTGGAGGAATCGTATGGTGCGGTGTACTCCCGGGTGACAGGTGAACCGGGCGGCGTGTGCCCATTGCAGTACCTGAGAACGAACAGAGGAGGGCACAAACAACTGACCTGGGGGCCCGGTCCCGGGATCTGGTTCTGTTTTCTGAGCTTCTTTAATCTGAGATTCGATTTCCCAGGTCACCGTGCCGATGGAGCAGGAGGCAGGAAGAATCGGACTTGGCTCGGGTTCCGCTTCAGAGGAGTCATACAGTCGGGAGAGGGCGTCTGGCTTCACATTGCGGCTCCCGGGCCTGTACGTAATTGAAAAGTTGAATCTCGTGAAAAAGAGAGCCCACCTCGCTTGCCGGGGATTGAGTCGCTTTGCGGCTCGGAGATACTCAAGGTTTCTGTGGTCTGTCCACACGATGAATGGTTGAGTGGCTCCCTCTAGCCAATGTCTCCATTCCTCCAGTGCTAACTTGATAGCCAGAAGTTCCCGGTCTCCAACATCATAATTGCGCTCTGCTGGGGAGAGACGGTGAGAGAAAAAGGCACATGGGTGGAGCTTACCCTCCCGCCGTTGGGACAACACCGCCCCGACCCCGGAATCCGATGCGTCCACTTCAACGACGAACTGTTGCTGGAGGTCGGGTTGGCAGAGGATAGGTGCTGTAGCGAACCGTTCCTTGAGACGTAAAAAGGCCTCCTGCGCGGATTGGTCCCACTGAAAAGACACTTTAGGAGAAGTGAGTCTGGTTAAAGGCAGAGCGAGTTTACTGAAGTCTCGGATGAAGCGGCGGTAGAAGTTGGCAAAGCCTAAAAAGCGCTGGAGCTGTCGACGGTTTGGGGGTTCGGGCCAGGTAAGCACTGTTTGGACCTTCGCCGGGTCGGGTTTCAGATCACCCCGCTCTATTATGTATCCGAGAAAGGCCACGGAGTCCACGTGAAAGTCACACTTTTCGCTTTTCACAAACAGTCTGTTTTCCAGCAAACGCTGCAGAATCTGTCTGACGTGTGTCTCGTGCTCCGCCACTGTTTTAGAGAAGATAAGGATGTCATCCAAGTAGACAAATGCGCACCGATTGATAAAGTCCCGGAGGACGTCATTCACGAGGGCCTGGAAAACTGCCGGGGCGTTAGTCAGCCCAAAGGGCATCACCAGGTACTCAAAATGCCCCAGATGGGTGTTAAAAGCTGTTTTCCATTCGTCGCCTTCTCTGATCCGAACTAGATGGTAGGCATTGCGGAGGTCTAATTTACTGAAGATCGTTGTCTCGTGCAGAAGTTCAAAAGCCGAGGAAAGGAGCGGTAGGGGGTATTTGTTCTTAACCGTAATGTTATTAAGGCCGCGGTAATCAATGCAAGGCCGGAGAGACTTGTCCTTCTTTTCTACAAAGAAGAAGCCGGCTGCCACAGGGGAAGAGGACGGCCGGATTATGCCTGCTGCCAGTGAGTCCGTGATGTATTTCTCCATAGATGCTCTCTCAGGTTGGGAGAGACTGTAAAGGCGACAGGTGGGGAGTGTGGCGCCTGGGAGAAGATCAATGGCGCAGTCATACGGCCGATGAGGTGGTAACGATTGTGCATGATCTTTACGAAAAACTTCAGCCAAGTCGTGATACACAGGTGGAACAGAGGTGAGATCCGGAGGCTCAGACAGGTTATTTGGAGGAGACGCGGAGGGCGGAGTTGCAGCCCGGAGGCAATTCATGTGACAATCCACTCCCCAGCCCACCACGCATTCAGATTTCCAGTCGATATGAGGGTTATGCTGTCGCAACCAGGGGTGACCTAAGACAAGCGGTGTTTGAGGAGCTTTAAACACGAATAGGCTTAGAACCTCGGTGTGGTTGCCGGAGAGTGTGAGTGACACGGGCTCTGAGACACGGGTTATATCAGGCAGCCGCTGCCCAGATAAGGCGGTGACATGTAAACGATGAGGCAGAGGGTCAGACCCAACCCCTAATCTTTCCGCAAGGGCTGAATCGATAAAGTTCTGTTCCGCGCCAGAGTCAATTAACGCCATCACAGAATGGATTTTTGTGTGAACTGTTAACTTGGCCGGTAACATTAAGCGCGGAAGGGAGCTTTTACTAGACAGGTCGCCCACCAGTACTCCCTCAACTACGGGCGGGCGCCCCCTTTTGGTCGAGATGGACAGGTGGCAATGAAGTGGCCCTTACGGCCGCAGTACAGGCACTCACCAGAGACCATGCGTTGCTGACGTTCCGCGGGTGTTAGCCGTGAGCGGCCCAGCTGCATGGGCTGCTCGCCTTCCTCGCTTAGCTCGCCACTGCGGGCAGCACTGGGTTTAGCCCTCCATTCCCCCGCTGGTGGGTCCAAGAGCGCCCGTGGCTCCTGAAAGGCCCGCCCCCGGAGGTCTCTGCGAGCCTGAAAGCGATCATCTAACTTAATGCACAGAGTCATTGAGAGTCAACTGAGTGGGGCTAGTGGCTCATGGCCTTGGGACTGTGTGTTTTTTATATAATTCATAAATGGGACACTGGACTGTTTTATCTTTTATCATTAGAGAGTCAAGAGAGGCAGGCAGGTCATGCATTATTAGTTCGCCCTTTAATTCATCACAGATGTTATTAAGCAAGGCACTCTTTAGCGCCTCCTGCCCCCACCCCGTTTGCTCAGCCAAAACCCAGAAATCGACAGAATAATCCGACATCCTGCGTCTACCTTGTTTCAGATTTAACAGGCGTTGAGCGGCGGCGGCAGCCTCGGATCCTTTGTCAAAAACGCTCTTAAACTTAGACAAAAACTCGGGGTAGGAGATGTCGGGGCGGGATCGCAGCACTGCCTGGGCCCACTGTAGAGCGCGATCACGTAACAGTTGCACAAAGAATGAAATCTTATCTCCATCGCCAGGGTACAAGTGAATCTGCTGACGAAAGAAATAAGTGAGTTGTGTGAGAAATCCTGCACACTTATCCAACTCACCACGAAACAGTTCAGGAGAGGGAGGCTGATGCCCGACGACCACAGGTGTAGTTTGGGCCGCGCTTGCGGGCTGAGACGCGCTCGCGCCCGGGACAGGTTCGTCTGCCGGAGAGGCTGGCGGGGGCGGAGAGTCAGTCAACGGGGTCCGCTGGGCGAGAGCCAGAGACAAAGCGGCAACGTCGCTACTGAGCCGCATCAACATATGCTCGTGTCGCTGCAACAGCTCCTCCAACGAGACCGGGGCTGGGGCGGGTGGCGCCGAGCCTGCTGAGTCCATTGTGGCTGGACCGTTCTGTCACAACGGGACTGAACGGACTCACGCGCAGGCTCTAGGTCTTGAAAGCACAAGAGTCTTTATTAGGATACACCAGGTGATTATTTACAAAAGTGAGGGGAAAGCCGGGCTCCAGGGGTCCACACACGAACGGGAAAGACACGCACACTCTCCGTCCACTCCTCTTCACACTCCACTCACTCGGGTAACACAGGGGTAGGTCCAGGGAATCTGTACACAGAGACACGAATGGGTAGTTAGGTAAATCGCTATGAAACACTTCAGAAGTCATTGAGCTGGGGTTACACTGACGAGGGTCGGCAACGGTCCAGCGACGAGAAACACAGGGCTGCCATCTTATAAAGGAGCTGGATCACTCGTGATGAGCCACAGGTGCGTGGGCCAAGGGCAGGAGCCCACAGGTGAGCTCCGCCCAGGCAGAGGGAGGAGGGAGAGAGGGGAAAGGAGAGAGCAGGAAAATAAAAAAAAGAATACAAAACATATGTAGCCGTACTGAGCCGACCGGGTAGGCACAGGGACCCTGACAATACTGTCAAAGGAGGTAACACCAAGAATCCGATTAAACAGCTGGCGACGCATAGCGTTTTTTTTAAAAGCCGAGAAATGCGCCGTATTTGATAGCTTGCTCGGCTCACCGACTCGGGTGGGTTGCCAGTTATCGGACCCGGAGCAACATCCCCCAAAAACCCGAAGAATAGAGTCCTGGCCCCTAGCCCTGCCAGTGTAGCAGAAATGATGAGGATGATGATGGCAGCAGCAGCCGTTCTTCTCTGCGTGAGTAGCTTAATGTTGTTCGTGTGTAATTTACGTTGAGTAGGCTAACCACGTTATTACATTAATGCATGTAAGGTGAACTAGCAAACATCATCATAGCTACATGCGGCTGTCTTCTTGTTTGATGGCAGATGCTCCCTTCACCCTGGCCAAAAAGGCTAAAATGACCAAAGAAAAAGTGGGAAACAGTCTAAACATGAGAGGTTTTTGGACAAAGTTTGTGTTTTTTCCATTGTTTAAGCACTGCTTCCAGCCAAGAGTGATACCATATATGCCCCATAGCTGCAGAAAAGGCTAACATTGTTATCTTTTTACAAAAAAAACCAGCTGAACATGAGAGGTTTTTGGACCAATTTTGTGTTCTCCATTCTTTAAGCACCGGTTTGAGCACCGTTTGAGCACCGGCACCGTTTCAAAAGTACCGATTTGGCACCGGTATCGGATAAAACCTAAACGATACCCATCCCTACCCATGGGTTTATTTGAATTCACCAGAATGCCCTTTGGCTTGTCAAATGCACCAGCCACCTTCCAAAGGTTGATGCATGTATGCCTGGGCGAAGAAAACTTACAGTCTGTACTTGTCTACTTAGATGATGTAATAATCTATTCTCAAGATTTTGACACCCACTTGGTTCATTTGGATGCAGTCCTTGGTAAACTGTCAAAGCATGGCCTCAAATTAAAACCCAAGAAGTGCTGTCTTCTAAAACCAGAGGTTCAGTATTTTGGTCATCGTGTTTCAGCAAAAGGGGTTGCTCCAGACCCTGACAAGATTGAATGTATTCAAGAATGGCCTATTCCAACTACTGTGAAACAATTACAATCATTTCTGGGTCTGGCAGGCTATTATCGGAGATTTGTGAAAGATTTCGCAAGAATTGCCCAACCATTAAATCAAATATTAGTTGGAGCATCACAGAATTCTAAGAGGAAGGATGTTCCCTTGTCCACTAAATGGAACTCTACATGTGACACAGCCTTTAGTTCTTTAAAAATGGCTCTAACATCTGCACCAGTGTTGGCTTTTGCTGATTTTAATCTACCTTTCATCTTGTACACAGATGCCAGCAACCAGGGCTTAGGAGCCGTACTTGCACAAGTTCAGGATGGAAAAGAGAAAGTAATTGCTTTTGCTAGTAGGAGTTTGAGCCCTTCTGAGAAAAATGATAAGAACTATAGCTCCTTCAATGAGTGGCCTCCTGGCAGACCTAGATGTCACGAGTTGCTCTGAGGATCCACTCGCAGGACTCCGAAGTGTGTTGAAACAGAGACAGTTTATTCACAAAATCTTCACCAAGTGTATTTACAGTCAGTGCGAGGACAGTGCTATATACAAGATGTGCGAGGACGGGTTCCAGGGCTCCAGGGAAAACAAGGGAATCACACACACGCTCACGCCAACCTCTCTCCGTAGTGACCAGCCACCTCTTACACGCTCCACACGGGGAAACACGGGGACGGGTCCGGGGAATCTAAAACAGAGAGACAACGGTTACTTTCTGAGGCGGAAGTGTGGGACACTAGAGCTTGACGTGTACTGACAGGAGTCTTCACAACAATCCAGCGTTGAACAGCTGATCTCCTCCTTCTGATATACCAGCTGGTCTGATGAGGCCCAGGTGTGCATGATCCGGGAGGGCGTGGGCCGAGAGCGTGAACCCGCCAAGAGTTCCGCCCCGGCAAAACAGGGGAGGGGGAGAGAGATTGCTGATCAGTGCCTTGCCGACCCCGCAGGTCGTGACAGAAATTTGCTGAATATCTGTATTGTGTACCCTTTACAGTTTACACAGACAATAACCCTTTGGTACATTTGAGTTCAGCCGAACTTGGTAGCTTAGAGCAGAGATGGGCAGCACGCCTGGCTAGTTTTCAATTTGAGATCAAATATAGGCCAGGGCGTATTAATCAGAGTGCAGATGCACTATCCAGATATCATCACCTGTAGTATCCGAGGCTACAGAGGGACAAAGGGAAGAAGTAGAGGTTCCATCCTTTAAACAGGTGGAAGTAAATGTGGTCAGAGCAATGTGTGTTGGCGTAAGCAACTCTAACCAGGAGGGTTTACAAAATGTAACCTGTGGTGTGCCTCTGTTTCCTGAACGCACGCCATCTCAGTGGTTTGCCTTGCAAGGGGAGGACTCAACGCTAAGAAGGGTGGCCTGGTATCTACGGAGGGGCCATCAGCCAAATAAGCATGAGAGGCAACAGGAGTCTAAACCTGTTCTCTGTCTTCTGCGGCACTGGGAACAACTGTCACTAAAAGATGGAGTGCTGTGTCGGACATCACATGATACCAAGGAGGTCGATCCAGTAGTTCAAATTTTGGTTCCTGAGGGTGAGAAGTATTCTATATGGCAACTGTACCATGAATATGCAGGACACTGGGGCCCAGAAAAAACAATATCCCTCATTAAAAGAAGATATTTCTGGCCCAAATTAAATGCTGATGTTATAAATTGGTGTTCCCAGTGTAAGGCCTGTGTCCTGCGTAAAGCAGCTGCTGCGAAACATGCTCCTTTGATTTCCATTAAGACATCTGCACCCATGGAACTGTTGTCTGTAGACTTTTTGTCTATAGGTGGTCCAGAAGATCTGTATCATAATGTTTTGGTCATGGTGGATCACTTCAGTAAATTTGCTTGGGCTACAGTTACAAAAGATCAGACTGCAGTGATGACAGCTAAAGCACTTTGGAGCAAGGTAATTCAGCCTTTCGGTGCACCGAGACGACTGCTGTCAGATCAAGGTCCTAACTTTGAATCGCAACTAGTGCAGGAGCTGTGTGAATTGTATGGTATAAAGAAGGATCATACAACACCCTATCACCCAGCTGGAAATGGGGCCTGTGAACGGCTTAATCGGACTCTTCTGGGGTTGCTGGGCACATTAGGTGAAGAGAGGAGAAACTGGCGAGATCACCTGCCTGAGATGAT
>NW_024582788.1:422635-436535 GCF_018398535.1 Haplochromis burtoni
TCAGGTATATAACCATACAGTGCACAGTTCTACAGGATATTCACCACATTATTTGATGTTTGGAAGGCATGGATTTCTTCCCTAGGATCGGCTGATGGGTCTTACTGAAAATGCGGGCTGCTCTTCTGTAAGCAACTGGGTGCAATGCCATCAGAGACGGCTGCAGTATGCCTTCCGAAAAGCTCAAGATCATAGAGACTCTGAAATGTCCCGGCAAAAGAAATATCATGACCTAAAAGCGGATGCTCTTCCATTGCTGCCTGGAGAGAGAGTATTGCTACAGGACTTGAGAGCAAGGGGCCGAGGTAAGTTGGCAGATAGGTGGGAGCAGCGACCTTATGTCGTCATAAAACAAGCAGATCCTGATTTGCCGGTGTATGTGATTAGACAAGAAAGGGGAAATGTTGAGAAAGTGATGCATCGTAACTTAATGACACCTTGTTTGCTACCTATGCAACAAGATATGCAGAACTCTAGGAGTGAGGTGGAGACAGCCAGGCAGGAAGATTTAAAAACTGGAAATGCATTGCCACACACTGGTAGATCTCCAGCTGCTCCACCCTGGGTTGGGTTTTGGCTTCCTACAGAAATCCCTCTCGAGGCTGGCCCAGAAGGCATCGAGACAGGACTCATTCATCAAGAACCCAGACGGTCAACAAGAACAACCAAAGGACTGCCTCCACAGAGATTTGGAGACTAATATTTATAGATTATGGTCATTGGGACAATGACCAGTTTCAGCAGGGAGGGGTGTAACATGGTAGACTAATGTGCCTGTGTTAATTCAGCTCCATATTATTGTGTGAAGTTGCACTGGGTTGGGAGTGGTTTTGTGTGTGTGTGTCACATTTTTGGTGAGCCAATGGCTGGAATGGGGTTGGACTAATTAGAGGCAGGTGTACTTGATTGCACTGATACACTGGTCTACTTATAGCCCACACTACAAACACTGCTGTGTCGTTTTGTCTCTCTGTGCAGGTATGTAATGTGATGAAATCAGATATGTTTGGGATGGATGGATTTTGTGCTATGAATTCTATAGTGAAAGTGTCGTTTTGTCTCTCTGTGCAGGCCAGGGCCTATTATATGCCACAGCCTAAAGGTAGCAGAGTTGCAGAGGCTGGAGTGACCACTGGCTATATGCTTGCAGGGTGGTGGGTCTCCAAGGACAACTTCTAACCCTGTTAAAGGCAACACGTGGAGTGCAACTGGCCGTGTGGCATAGCTGGCTCTGGCCTTGGGACTGTGTGTTTTTTATACGATTCATAAATGGGACACTGGACTGTTTTATCTTTTATCTCTTGATATATTTTTTTGTCAATAAATTATCTTTTAGAATTTTATTGACTGTCATCTTTTTGCCCACGACAGAGACGGTTGGTCAGACCTAGAATCTTTCTTTGGGTGACTTATTGTGTCATTACTCATGTCAAAATTGTCCTCATGTGGTTCACTTTTTATACAGTTAAACAACGCACTGTAATGCTGTCTCCATAATGCTGCAATGTTATCTGCCCCAGAAACACCTTCAACAGTTGATGGTAGAGATGGTTTACAGTTATTAAGAGCTTTCACCTCTTTCCAAAGAATCTGCTCTCAGCATTTGCTCATTTTTAGTTATAAAGCGAACAGCGTACTTATATCTGGCATTCGCACATCTTTTCTGTTCAAATTCTGGGCCTTGTTTAGGTCTTCCAGCCATGGCCCAACATTTATAAGCTATGCGAGCTTCATCATGGTACATGGATGCATGTTCTTTCCAGCCAGGTCTGATGTTAGGTTTCTTATGCTTATGTTGTTTATCAAGCACCACTTTCATGCAGAGCAGTCACTATATCATCATACATGGAGCAGAGTAAATGTTTATGTACAGCATTCTTACAGTTGACATCTTTGCACAAAATAGCTTCTTTGGGCAAAGAAATGTTGTTCAGATGTATATCGGTATTACTATGATATGCTAAGAAATCATCTTCACTACATGCCGACCAGTCTAATTTTACACTGGTAGCAATATTAGCAATGTTATTTCCAGTCGTTGCTGGCATTTGTTCCACATTCACAGTAAAACTAAAAGTGTATGGTCTGACAGAGTTACCTCATACCTAATAGTCATGTTTGCTAAAGCTGCATGTCCATCAGCTGTACAGATACAGTGGTCCAGCCATGATGTACTATGCCAGGCTTCACTTATGTATGTATAGCTGTCTGCAGGCAGTAACACTTTGGTAGACAGGATAAGACTATTAACTTCACAAAAGTGGGTTAAGTGGTCAGCAAACCAAGAACTGCTGTCTGTGAGATCAGCATTAAAATCACCCAAAACATATAGTATACTGTAAGTATCGTTGTCTTGAATAAATGCATTAATAAAACCAGCCTACTGAGGTATTCTTGCTCATTTTGACAAGATTCATAGGGAGTATAAATATTAAGAATGATAAAACTACTATTATTCTGTGTATATTGTATACCAAGGGTGTAGATTTGGTTTTGGCATTGGTGGGGACGGATGATTCAACCAACAAGCCCTGCCCCGTTTCTTATTTTTTCCTTTTTGTTTTTGCTTCTTGATAAAAGGAGAAATATACTTGCCTACATGTGCTATTCTACCTGCTTTTAAACCATTTAAAATTACAATTCATAGTTTTACATGTGAATTATATAATGTTAAGTTACTATTAAACAAATGACTAAGTATTTTAGACTTTAGTTTACTTCAGCCATATTCCATATAAATCAGGTATCATACAAAAGTAAAAATAGCTTCAAATTCAGTCAGGACAATAAAAGAATATGACTTTCAGGACTTAACAACATTACTTCAGTTACACCAACATCTCTGACACATCAGCACTAAGGGAACACTGAATGACCTGCTGGGTTTTGTCCATAAAACTACTCGTCTAAGATTACCACAAAGTAAAAGATCTCTCAGCAACATTATGCAACATTTTAGGCACTATTGCCCCGATCAGATCAGTGAGCTGAGATTTTTTATTCTAAACATGAACTACTGTTACAGCAACACACATGGATTACATGCCCCACACAACAAACACATGCCTGCTCCTCTGGTTAGCTGAAATGAACTGCTGGCATATTGTTTTACATCTATACTGTCCAGTCTCTCCTGGTGGACATGGCATCACATTATTCATGGTTACATACAATTTTAGACTGATGTGGGCCAAGCCTAGCACCTACTTGCCAACCTTGAGACCGAAGAATTAGGGAGACATTCAAAGGGGCTGGGGGGATTTATACTTACATGGGCTGCATCCTCCTGAGGACACCAGCACTCACATCAAACCTCCCCAATCCTCAAACACCAAGTCGCACAGCACACACTGCACACCATGCTAAGTCTAACATATATATATACAAAATAACTTGAATCTTTCGTGTTTATTTACGATAAAATAAGTTAAAATCACCGGGTCCTCTAGTGGTAGCCGGAAATGAGCGACATTGGACGGTCTAGCCTTCAGAATTACGTCACCTGCCGTCTGTTCCTTGCTGTCTAAAATATAACCGGACGCTGGCGTAGATGGTCGAATAAACTGCTGTTTTCACACAGCAGTTTATTCAGCTGTGTGAGAACCCGGAGGAATCCTCCCGAGGGATTAATAAAGTTTTATTTAATCTAATTTAATCTAATAACTTTAATCTCAGCCAAAACGATTTACTCACCAACAAATAAAACACAACTAAAGCACTGAAAAAGGCCAAACAATAACATGTTTAAGTTATTTGACGTTTACACAGCTACATTCTCGCCTGAAAATGTGTTAAAAGTTTATTTTGCGACCCAGAAAGAGTAATAAGAGTAATATTAAAACTAAGTAGCTGCAGTAATAGTAGCCATTGTTGGAAACTGGAATTGGCTGGGCCAGTCTGGGATATGGTTTTCAGTTTTGTTGTCCGGGTGGAAAATCGGGAGAAATTGGGGAGAATGGTCGCCCCGGGAGATTTTTGGGAGGGGCACTGAAATTCGGGTTTCCCCGGAAAAATCGGGAGTGTTGGCATGTATGTCCTATATAACGTTATAGCCTATAACGTTATTGTGACGGACACATTATAGTGAACTTGAGTTTAAGTGACTTACAGGTTTCTTTGAAAAACACTTTCTTATATCCAGGTTCTTCCTCTTTGCTGCCGTCCTCCTCTCCTCCTCGCAGCGCAGGTTTGCCGCTGCTAAAACTGAACAGAGCTCCCTGAAATGCTCAGCCAATCACATTGGCCATATTTGCCACATGACGTAGGACTCCAGTAGAGAACTAATTTAACTCTTTCTGCTCCGCTCGCTGAATGAGACGCTGACAGATCATTTTTTTCTTACTATCGGGTTTGTTTTTCTTTACTCAAAGAGATCAAATTATTGGTGGGGTCTATTCAATAATCGCTGGATATTGGTGGGGACATGTCCGTTCCATCCATGCCAAATCTACGCCCTTGTTGTATACCAATACACCAGTCTACATTCAGTCTAATGGGCTTTATCACAGGGTCTATTTTCTTTTTATCCCAGAGCACAGCAACCCCTCCAGGTGTTCTACCTCTGACTATAGCTGTGCTGAGATCAGTTGTTGATTCCCCCACTCCCAAAAAACTTGCATTTCGACATTTAAGTTTTCCCAGGTCCTGTTTGGACAACCACGTCTCCTGCAAGCATAAAATGTCACATTCTGCAAGCAGACTGTCCACAACAATCCGTCGAGCTTTATCCTCTGCACTCTGTCCCAAACGTAGACCACGACAGTTGTAAGATAATACCCAAATAGACATCTTCATGTTGATACCAGAAGGCGCAGATATCTCCCCTGCTAGATCCACTGAGCTTGGCACCACCGTACCGAGCTTACGAGGTTCATAAAAACGCCGGACCAGAGCCCCTTCAGGCCAGAGCTCAGGATTGTACATTTCACCCACATCATTACATTCAGCAATAACCTTGAAAGAGCCGAACCTGCTACGTTTACTAGCAATTTTTTGACAGGTCACATTTCTTTTGAGTTTCTCTCTCAAATACAGAGCAAGAGTCTCTGCATCTACATCCAGGGCAGATTTAGTGGCAATCACGCTCACCAATGTAGTTTTCACAGTTCTGATTGTACTCACAGCTCCAGGGCCAATAATCGATACAGGCCCAGGCCTCTTATTGTGTCCAGTGGTAGCAGCATGCATTCCTGAACCCGAATTAACCTTCTCCAGCTTGTGACGAGGCTTGCCAGTTTTCACAACTTTACTCCAATGTGGGAGCACGTAAGAAGCACTGTCTCAACGGGATCCTCCGTTGTTGCAGTAGTTTCCATATTATTGTCGTCGGAGCCCGATCTTGACCACATATCAACATCTCCGGACAAAACGCTGACACTGTCCCAGTCCTTGAAGCAGCCAAAGCTCCGGCTCCCTGCCTTCGCGCGGGCCGCCTTTACTTCGACTCCCCCCCGACCCCTGAGCATTCAGAGAAACAGGCTCAGCCGGCACCTCAGACCGACACTCAAGAGCAGTCACACGTTGGTCGACCTCCACAGCATTGGTCATAACTTGCTCGCAGACATCCGCCTGTAGTTTGACTACATGTTTTAAAGCACCCACCTCAGCGCACAGCTGGTCCATTCGCCGTAGTAGAAACACATCCATGCTGGAGTATGTAACAGGCGGCAAATCATCCAGGTGATGAGAGAGAAATCTTGGGATATTCTCCCCACACTCATTCAGCACTACAGAGTTTAATATTGTTGGCGTCTTTATGCTGTCCTGTATATCCAACGCGCCGCTGTGAGGTAGTGGGGCAGAGCTCAAACTAAACTTTCTTGGAGGCTTCAATCCCCTCGGATTCAAATGTGTTCGAGGCCAACAACACAATTTCATCCTGACTTAAAGTTTTGATTTTTACAGCAAGGAAATTAAGTAGTTCATCCTCTACAATTACCCTTCCATCAGTTGTTTTATATATCTCTGGTTTTAATCGTGACCGTTTGAAAGTCGGAGCTACGTCTGCACCACCACCTGCTAGAATCCGCCATCTTGCATCAAATTGCAATGACCAGGCAACAGTAACTCACAGTAACAGTAACTCAGTAATGTTGTACAGTATGGTGAATGAGGCATGTTATAACAAGCCCTTTGTAAGTCTTCTGGACAGCCACTGTACCACTGTATTGAGGTTTTTGTGAACAGTAGAAAGATCAACAAGATCCATCTCTAACATCCTTTGTCTTTGTTTGTTTTGTTTTGTTTTTTCTGATAGTTTTTTAAGCCTTCCACGTTTTCCTTTTTGTCCTCCACTTGTCCAGTTTCCTCAAAATGTTTAAAGATATCTCGCACACTTGCCAAGATATGCCATGGCTTAGCCTAATAGGTCTTTCGGAATCACATTGTTAGTGCAAATATACTGTTTTATCTCTTTCAAACTGCATTATCTGTGGTAAATACAGCCCTTGTGTTGGGTTAAAGACCTTCAATAAACCTGGAGAATTACTCTTCAAAACCACTTTTGAAAAAGTGACAATGCCGGCACCTTGGAGAGAAAATATGAAGAAAAGGCTCAAGACTTTTATACAGTACTGTAACTTGTGTGTAACAATTGTTAATATGAACATTAAGCTAACCTAACAGTTTCAGCTTTTCTTTGTATTTTGTAATTTTCAATAACTGATCAGACATTAGACACGTGCCACTAAACTGTTGTTTATTCACTGTCAAGTTTATGAAACATTGAACATGCTTTCAGTTTGTGGCTATTTATTTATTTATTTACCTTTGGAAAAAGGAAAAAAAGAGACAGAAGACTCTGGAGGTTTGTATTATGGATTAGAACTCAGAATAAGAATAAGGGTCATCTCTGCCCTTTCCTGTCAGTGATGTCAGCTTGTGCTGTATTATCATAGAGCTTCAATAGAGCGAAGGCTTTTTGTCTCGGATTGCAATAGAAAGAGACCCAGCTGGACTTCCGCTTTAGCCAATGGAGTAACCGGTCACGTCGAGGAGTTGCTCTCCCACCTTCCCTTTGGTTATCCCTTCTCAACTCGTTATCTTGGATTGTTTTCTACTCACTCAACATCGAAAGGGTTATAACCCCTAATAGGCCTTAAGGGAGTGGGGGAAAATGCAGAAACAACAAAACAGAAGCGAACTCTCAGCCGGACCAAGCTAATGCTAGCAACAACGCAGCCGGTATCAAAGACTCAAAGATACTCCAAGCTATAGCAAAGCTAAAAGCAGAGATTCAAGAGGACAGCAGACATAATATGGACAAACTGAGCCAGGGAATTAATGGCAAGCTGGAAAAAGTTGGCAACGAACTAAACAGCAAGCTGGATAACATTGCCAGGGACATACAGTGCCTATATCGGAGCGGGTTGATAAGGCGGAGTCCAGGATCAGCCAGCAGGAGAGCTGGGCTGAAGAGGTGACCACGGCCATGTGCGCGAGTCTGGAGGAGCGTAAACGTCTTCAGCAAACGATTACTGATGTGGAATCAAGGTCACGGAGGGGAAAGAAACTAACCTGGTTCCACAATTCATGGATATCTTTTTGAAGACCCACCTGGAATTACTGGAGGATTTTGACCTGAAAATTCAATGTGCACATTGCTCACTGGCAAGTAAACCCCTCCTCCGAGACCTGTCATCATCAATTTTCAGGAATATTCAACAAAAGACATGGTCCTGAGAGAAGCATACAAAAAGAGAATCAAAGTTGGTGCCAGCTTCATCTATTTCGACCATGATTATCCATCTGAAATAGTCAAAAAACGCAAAGAATACACAGCCATAAAGAAGCTACTCAAAGAGAAAAACATTAGTTTTCAAACTCCGTTCACAAACATGATTCATTGGGAGTCGGGCACACGCACATACAAATGCAACGTTGTTGACCGACATAGAGTGTTCCATTGGTACTTCAGATTTATCAGATCATAATATGATTTATTTATCTGTTCAATTTTTAAGTTTTGCAAAATTTGCAATATGGAGACTAAAGTTAGGTATCCTCAATAAAGAGTCTACTATAAAGGAGATAAAGGGGGAAATAACCAGTTGCACAGGAGATAATAACGATGGTCAGGTTAAGCCGATTGTGATGTGGGACACGGTTAAGGCAGTGAGAGGTAGACTGATTTCAAGGGCGGCTCATCTAAAAAAAGCTGCATATGATGGGGCAGCATATGATGATCTCGAAAAAGACCTGAGAAACTTAGAAATCAAACTACAACAAAACGGCAAATATCAAAGCTTGGTCAACAAAATTAGAGTAACTAAAAACAAGATTAAAGTATTAGTGCAAGACGAATTGGAAAAGAGATTAAGATTTTGCAAGCAATCCCTTTACGAATCAGGCCTGAAAGCAACAAAAAGTCTTGCTGGGCGGCTCCGGAAGCAGGAATTAAAGCATGCTGTCCTTGGGATCGGGGACTCCTCTAACGGTAACTTGATTTATGACCCTGTACAAATTCACACAATTTTTAATGACTACTACCAATCGTTGTATTCGTGTCCAGCTCCAATAGCAGAAAACGTCATTATTCAATATTCATCCTCTTTAGATCTTCCTTCTCTTGGATTATTACAGAATGAAGCCTTATGCGCACATATAACTACAGAAGAAATAGACACTGCAATCAGTAACTTAAAAGCGAATAAGTGCCCTGGTAGTGATGCATTTCCAAATGAGTGGTACAAAATATTTAAAGAGGAACTTGCCCCCACTTTACTCGAATCCTTTAACTGGACCCTCGATAATGCCGAAATACCTCCATCCTGGCGTGAGGCGGTAATATCTGTCCTACCTAAAGAGGGTAAAAATAAAGAATACTGCGAATCTTACCGCCCCATTATTTTGAATGTAGACTATAAATTATCTCTCTCAATAATCTCTAAAAGACTAGAAGTCCATTTGCTGGACCTAATACATGAAGATCAGACAGGCTTCATAAAAGGCCACCAAACACATGACAGTATCAGAAGAACGCTTCATATTATAGAAGAAGCAAAGAATCAGAAACTGAGTATGGCAAAAAGCTTTTGCCTGGGTCAGCTGGCCCTTTCTTTAGCAGTGCTAGAGGGTCTAGGATTCAACAACAAGTTCATGTATACAAATGTATAAATCCTTATACAGTAACCCAGTGGCCAGGTTAAAGATCAATAGACATCTTTCCTCTAGTTTTCATTTGAACAGAGGCAGCCGGCAAGGCTACGGGCTCAGCCCCTCGCTCTTCACTTTGTTTACTGAGCCTTTAGGCAATAAGACAGAACCCAGAGTTGAAAGGCATCACCATATCCAATACTGAACAGGTAATTGCTCTATTTGCTGATGATATCATTACATACCTCCAGAATCCTGATATGTCACTCCCTGAGCTCATGTCAACTCTGAAAGAGTTTGGGGCCCTGTCTGGTTGTAATTTAAATATCACTAAAACGCAAGTCCTGACTATTAACTACTCTCCATGCAATTCAATAAGACAAAATTAGAAGCTAAAATGGGACGCAAACAAGATGACTTGTACTTTGATAATCTGCTGAACTGAATTCAGGAGGACATAACTCGTTGGTCTTCACTGACTCCGGACTTTAGTACAAGAATAGAGATTGTGAAGATAAATCTGTTCCCAGATTCTTATATCTCTTTATGCCTCTTCCCATTAAAATCCCAGATGTTCAATTCAATGCCTGGGACAAGTTAATATCACGCTTTATGCAGGCAGGAGCTGGACCAAGGATAAAATTCAAAACCCTTCAAACTGATAGAGATCATGGCGGACTGGCTCTCCCTAACTTAAAGGAATATTACTTGGCAGCACATCTGAGAAATATTGTTTGTTGGTGTTTCCCGGCAGTTGAGGGCCAATTGAAACAAATTGGGTTGAGCATGGGCAAGTCTCCTCCCCAAACACGATTGGTAGAAAAATCAAGGATAAGTAACTTAAATAACCATATAGTGGAAAACACTCTTTTAATTTGGCATGAAGTTGTTAACAAATACAATCTGGGGAGCAATATTAAAATTTTGTCATGGCCTTCCTACTTCCTACCTGGAAGGTTAGATCCAACATTCTCATGTTGGATTAAATAAGGTTTAACAGCTCTGTATCTGCCTTTACATCATTTAAATAAATGAAAACAGAATTTAACCTGGAAAATATGGATCTGTACATATATCTGCAGATTCGTCATTTTTTCAGTACAGAAATAAAGGGCCCCTCCTCCCCAGAAATTAACCTTGTCAAGGTTTTCAAAAATGTCTGCCCACCAAAAACATGTCTAAACTCTACAAAGGGCTACAAAAGCAAAATGGCAACAACATGTGAAGTCAAAATGGGAAGCTGAGTTGAAAATCGGATTGTCAGAGGGTGATTCGCTCTCAATGTGCACCACACAACAAACATCAACTAGCTCCAAAAGGTGGAGGGAATTCAGGTGGAAACCTCTGTGAAATGCACTTCACACAAACACAGTTCGTTAGAGCGAGATGTCACGTTTATTTCTGGTTTTTGCTTGTTGTGACAGTTCACAGTCTGGTCAGCTCCGGTCTCAGCGGTTCCAAGCTCTCCTCCGCTCCTCTCCCGTCTCACTTAAAAAGGGGAAGAAACTGTCATCAGACCAAACGCCACCAGTTGTGTTCTCACCTGCCTCCCCAGCACCGCCCCGTTGAGCTCACTGCACGACTCCTCCCCTGCAGCCGAGCCCGGGACCACACCTCCGCCACGAACTCCAATTAGATTCTTTATTACTCCACATATTACTAACAAATTTCAAGGGCACCAGCAGCAGTGTTGGAGACAGTGTGGCCACCTGAACACCAATCACTCTCATATCTTTTGGACAAGTACACAACTGACTTCCTTTTGGGACAGTATATCCAAGTTAACAGATGACATCATGCCCTATGCCATCCCTAAGGATCCCAGGATCTTCTTACTGGGCTTGCTACCCAGAGATTCGATTCTAAAAAAGGACAGATATATTTTTAAAATCCTGTTGATCGCATCTAAAAAGGTCATAACAAGGAATTGGTTTAAGACAGATCCTCCCAGACTAGAGCAAGTGCTAGAGATTATAGAGGAAATACATCTTATGGAGAGACTGACTTTCTTTCTATGACTAAAAGATCATCGTCTTCAACAACGTTGGATTAAATGGCATAAATATAAGCGACGTCTTGAAGGTTCTGTCACTTAATTTTGCTTATCTCTCTGTTTGTATGATGCCTGGAACAGTAAATGGTAAATGGACTGATTCTTATATAGTGCTTTTCTACTCTCCCGGAGTACTCAAAGCGCTCTATACAACACAGTGACCCATTTTGTGCCTCTTTCAATTTTGTTGTTTGTTTTTTTTTGTTTGCTTTAGTTTTTTGTCATATTTCTGTCACAATGAAAATTCAAAATAAGAAGTTTTAAAAAAGTAAAAGAAAGAAAGAGACCCAGCTAAACACAATCTGATGTTTGTAGGATTGGAACAAACACTGAAGAAGGCATTAAAAACAAGTAGAATAAAAGTCTACTCATTCGCTGCTTTCTTATTTTTGTCTCCTCAGATTTTTGAAAAACACAGCCTGTCAGGTCAGGAGTTGCTTGGCAACAGGCACAGAGGTGAATTTCAGTGCTAAAATGGTGGCATCTGAAAAGCAGAAGAGCAACTTTTCTGTGTACAATAAGCACTATGCTGTAAAGGGTCTAGAAGACAAAGGAAAAAGATAATGATGGAAATACAAGCAGCTGCTGATGTCACCACGGTTTGTAGTTTTCACAGCAGATTCAACCAAACTACCGATGAGTGACTCAGCTGTTTAACCAAAACACTGAACGACTGCACTGAAAATCTCTCTCACACTGTGCCCGGGCATCTTCAGCATCCTGTTCTCTCTTCTGGTTAAGACGTTTGGGTATTACTGGACTGAAAAGCAGCGTACAGAACGTAAATCAAAGAAAAAGAAAATGCACCCATGATACTGTAACTAGTACAACCTTTACTAGCAGATCATGATCATTTTCTGTATTGCTTTATCAGTCTCACACGTAATCCTTGATGAAATCTGACCAACTTTTCTTTACGTTTCGTTTGCAGTTTGTAGGCATTTGTTTGTGCACTGCTGTCCTGTGCTCTGGATGCTGACCATGATTGCTTTTCATATCGATGGTTTTTCAGCGAATCTATTGTAGATCTGTTGGTTACCTTGGGATCCTTGTCCTGTTTCCTGACATAATTTCAGTCAAAGTTTGACAGTCAGACAGAGGGCCTCATATTTGGTGTACATGTTTAAGGCTGACTCAGTGATTGTGTCCAGGTCCTGAAGCCAGTGTGTGTCACGCTTCTGGGTTATTTTGACCCAGTGTTTTGAGTCTCTTATTTTTTGGTTTGATTTTGTATTTTTTTTTCTTGATCTCCTGTCAAGCTTTGATGATGATGATGATGATGATGATGATGATGATGATTTAGTATGTTTCAGTTATTCTTGGTGAGGGATTAGTTCTTAGGTTTGTGTCTCCTGTTTAGTATAGGTTTAGTTCAGTATTAAGTCTGTTTCTTGTTTCCTGTTTTATTGTGAAGGTTTGTCTTATGTCAGCGTGTCTAGCTTCGCTCCCCTGTCTCGTTAGCCCTAATCTCTGCCAGTTGTGTCTCCCTCCTGTTTTCCATTCCCTGATTATTCCCCTGTGTATATAAGCCCTGTGTTTGCCTTTGCTCTCTGTCACGTCGTACCCTCAGATTTTGCATGTGTGTTTCTATGCTCAGTGTCATTGTTCAGTTCATGTGTTGCTCATCGCCAGCAATAAAGCCGAGGTTTTCTGTTGCAATTCAGTCTCCGAGTCCTGCGTTTGGATCCTCATCTCCGACTGCCTGCACACAGAGCCCTGACAGTGTGGCTTTCTCCTGGCAACCTTTCCAAGATGTTTGGAAGGCCTGTTTAGTCTTTTTCTAATTGTATTGTCATGAATTTTAAGATTTAACATGTTAGCTGAGGGCTTTAAAGCCTGAATGAATTTGTTGGAATATCGAAGATTGTGTATTTTCTCTGCACTGTCCATGCACACTGTTTGCCATGTGCATAAAGCACTCTGACTGAATGTCTTAATAGATACGTGCTACTAGTCACATGTGCTGACACACATCATAACAGAATAAAGCATGCTACAGGTTGGAGGCATTTTGGAAGCTCTGTGCTGGATGACTGACTGGACAGTGTTGTGTGCATGAATGCATTCAAATGTTTTCAGTGAACTGTGAACTGAGCAAATAGAGTTTGCAGCTGAAGAACGTGCTAAGCAGTTAAGCAATTGTGAAAAGGTGCTATGACCAACTGTAGACAACAATACAGCCTGCCAACATGGCCACCGCCACCAGTGGTGTTTCTGACTGTGTGAAAAATTTGAACACCACATTGTGTTGAGTCAAATGAAGAGTCTTGGGAAAGATCTGCGAGTGCGATCTTCTTATTTTCTTGGTTTTGAAATGTGATCTGTCTGTGGTTGTATACAGTAATTCATTTAGTTTGGAAAGTGGTCATCAATAATAGGGCTATCATTTCACCAAACAATGATATAATCATTATTAATGAATTACTATAAACTTAATTTAAGAGAAAAAAAAGGACAATCCAAGCATGACTCGACTTTTTTCCTTTGGCTGTCTCCGTTCAACCTCAACAACCCAACAAAATGTTGGGTGGCAGCAGTGGACAGATGCAGGATGTCCATTAACCATTTTTATTACAAGACAATTGTGGCGGAGGCGTGGCCCCGGGCGCAGCTGCAGGGGAGGAGTGGAGCGGAAGGCTCAACAGGGCGGCGCTGCGAGGCCGGTAAGAACAGCTGATGTTGTTTATGGACTGATGATGGTCTCCCTCCGCTGTGTTTATAGTGAGACGAGGAGGAGCGGCCAGAGAGAGATCA
>NW_024582788.1:466524-472762 GCF_018398535.1 Haplochromis burtoni
CGAGCTTGAAGGATAAACCGCCCGCAGGGGCGTGCTGGGTGTTTATATACACACTCAGTTAATTTGGAAGCAGACAGAGGAGAGAGCAGGGAGGGCTGGGAATGACCAGGCTTACCTCTGCTCTACAGCTCTGTTTTTACAAAAAGTGAGACTATTCATCTTCTTTGAAAACCTGCTTCCCTTTTTGTTTCTCCACCTCTCAAATACGTGTCTATTTTAGGACTAGTAGTTTTCATCAACTCAGTGTGTGAGAAACTGAGAGGGAGGAAGAGGAGGACAGCAGAAGAGCTGCAGGGCCAATCTCTACAGGCATATAGTCAGCTGTGTTCCTAATTCAGGCAATTTGGTGGGCCTTTCCTCACCATTTGCCCTTCAAACAGCATCCATCCCCTCATAGATCACCATGGCAACAGGGCACACTCTTAGGACAAAGCAACAGAGAATATGAAAAGGGTTATGTAAGAGAAATTTAGATGAAAGTGTGTTTGGTATTAAAATTCACTCCTGACAAACATAATTGCGGGTCTCATGATTAAGGCCAACAGGGAATGATAAATGATTAAACAGCAGCGGCGGATGCAACAGCAGAATAAAACACATAAACCAACGTGGAGCACCTGAGAGACTGTGCAGCTAATATATTAGTATATGCCTGTGTGTGCTAACTGATGAAAATTGCCTGTACATTAGTGCTTAACATTTGGACAGCTCTCTCTGAAGCATTTACTGATGATGTCGACATTCATACAAATCATTCAAAACTGATGTTTTGGATATTTGTTAATGAGCAGGTCAAACTTTATCCCAACATTGGCCTGGGGAATTGTTTTCTGTCAGCTTTAACAAAACTAAATAAATGTAATTTTAAAAAAAACCAAACATCATTTACAAGCAAACTAATTTTTTTATCATTATTCTAATGCAGAGTCATCCACAGAAGTTACTCAACTAATTAATGACATGTATTTTCAAGTGTCACATAGTACAAAAAACAAAAAGACCAATTGGCAGTTGCATTTTATTTATACAGTAACAGTTGTCTAAAGGGGTTTTTCAAAAGTAAAGATTATACTAAAAACACAATGAGAAAGCAGCTGATGCGTTTAGACATTTAATTGACACGTCTTCATTACCCTGTTTGACTCGGCGTACTCAGCCCATTGTGCATGCTAACTCACTAGCTTCGGGTAACGCTTTTCAGTGTTTGCTTTCTGAGTTTCCCTCACTGACTGTCCCCACTTTCTTGAGCACTGTGACAAAGCAAGGGGTGGAGCATTACATAACTACAATAGGGCCCCTGGTGTTCGCATGCACATGCCGCCTTGACCCTGCCTGGGCTTCCCTGTTACACATGGTGCACAAATCTGATGGTTGATGGCGACCTTGTGGGGATTTCCGCCATCTCAATAATGTCACAGAAAATGATCATTATTCCATTCACCACATCCAAGATTTTTCCGCCCATCTTGCGGGGACCTCGGTTTTTTTCGAAGATTGATTTGGTACGGGGATATCACCAGGTTCCCGAGCGCACTGAGGAAGTCCCCTAAACCGCCGCCATTACACCTTTTGGCCTTTTCGAGTTTCTGCACATGCCTTTCGGCCTGAAAGGTGCCACCCAAACCTTCCAGCAGTTGATGGGCTTGGTATACTGGTGGCTAGCAGCTCAAAGGAGCAACACATGTTCCATCTGCGTCAGGTTTTTCAGCGTTTGGCAGAGCATGGACTGATCATTAATCCATCTAAATGCCAGTTTGGGTTGCCGTTTCTTGACTTTCTGGGGCACCGTATTTCCACCGAGGGCGCGGTTGTGTTGCCTGACAAAGTCCGATTTGTTTCAGACTTTCCGTGTCCCACATCTGTTAAGGCACTGCAGGAATTTTTGAAGATGGTGAATTTTTACAACCGTTTTCTCCCCAGAGCGGCGCATCTGCTGCAGCCCCTTTACGGGGCGTTGAAAGGTAAGAAGGCTAATGACTGTGTTGACTGGTTTCCGGAACGCATCCAAGCGTTTTCTGATGCTAAGTCAGCGTTAGCTAATGCTGCCCCTCTGGCCCACCCATCCCCGTTGGAACAGTTCACGCTGACCACTGATAGGTGCGGTGCTGGAACAGCGAATCTCAGGTGTCTGGCAACCACTCGCCTTTTTCAGCTGTACACTACGAGACAGCGAGCGCAATTGCAGCGTTTTTGACAGGGAGCTACTAGCTCTCCACCTGGCGACCTGTCATTTCCTTTTTTTTCTCAAATATCGTCACTTTACCACGTACGTGGACCACAAACCCTTGATGTTTGCAATGTCCAAAGTTTCTGACCCAGCAGCGCCAGTTTCTGCAGCCATTTCTGAGTTCTGGTAAGTCCAATCACGTCTGACTGTTTGTCCCATGCGCTGGTTTCTCATGCTGGAGGACAGGCAGGATGGCGGTACTCTACTGGTCTGTGACGTTTCCTCCTGCCCCCATCACCCGGTAGTTCCCGTTTCATGGTGCCGTCTCTATCTTATCCGGAGGTCCGGGCCTCTGTCAAACTGGTCAGCTCTAAGTTTGTTTGGCCAGGCCTTTGCAAATCGGTGAAGGAATGGGCGGCGGCGTGCATTCCTTGCCAGCGTGCAAAGGTTTATAAACACACCAAGGCACCACTGGAGCAGTTCCTCATCCCCAGCAAATGTTTTGATGATGTGCATGTTGATCTGGTGGGTCCCCTGCTGCAGTCACAAGGTTTTACGCACCGTTTGACTATTATCGACTGCACCACCTGGTGGCTGGAGGCAGTCCCCTGGCATCCACTACAGCAGCAGTGGTGGCCAAGGCATTTTTGTTGACTTGGGTTTCGCGTTTCGGCCCCTCACGGATATTACCGCAGACAGAGGTCCCCAGTTTGTGTCAGAGCTTCGGTCCGCTATGGCTGACCGACTGGAGGTTAAGGTCCACTGCACAACTGCGTACAACCCGGAAGCCAATGAGATGTGTGAGCGGTTCCACAGGTCGCTTAAGGCTGCTTTTCACGCTTAAAGGATGGCAATTGGGTTGACTGCCTCCCATGGGTTTTCCTTGGGCTGCGCTCTGTGGTTAAGGAGCATCTTGGCGCGTCCCCAGCTGAACTGGTTTTTGGTCAGCCCCTCTGTGTGCCTGAGGAATTCTTGCCCGAGAACCCAGGCCCCTCGCTGTGGCCGCCCTCCTTCCACGGGGTTAACTGACTCTGGTTTTCCCCCCAGGAGCACCCCGCCCAACCAACGGTGTTTGAAATTCCTCCTGCCTTTCCTGCTCGCCTACACCAGCCTCATTCACAGGATGACCTTCCTCTGCCAGTTTTCTCACTCCCAGGTTCAGTCGTTCTGGCCTTTTGCCTAGGCCCAGGGTCCTGGACTGAAAAGAGACCCTGCTGGGTTTTCGGGGGGTGGGGGTATGTGTGGCAGATCACCAGGTGGCTCCACTCACACCCAGGATTAAGGGAAGTGTTGGGGTTGAGGTTTCACGCTTTTTGTAAGTGGAGTTGTTGTGAAGCCGTTAATAAAGAAGTTGGAGTGAGACATATTGAGACCTCTCCTGTCGTCTTTACATACCTCCACAAAGACTACTTTTATTTAAGTGCTTTACCCCACTTACAATGAAAATAAAAAATCTTGTTCATGACCTGTGTAGTATGTTAACACTATTGGAAGAAAAAAAACTTGAACTCCAGTTTTGAAAACACAACTCTTTATTTTTTATTTTTTTATTTTTTTTTTTATAAAGCTCTGACTTGTATTATCAGTATGAGTATGTGGTCTGGGAGAGAGTCCTGTAACTCTGTCTGCAAAATACAGTATATGATGACCAATGACTGTGAAAGCTGCTAAATCTGCCTTCCTATCAGGTCTTATTTTGACTAATTGCCACAAGCCCCGTGCCCTTTTTAACATTTTAACCCTGTGATTAATCCTTGTGCCATCGCATAAAAGGAGGCTTCTCTAGCCCTTTGTGAAAGTTTTTTAAGGAATTTTATTGATAAAATCACTACTTTAAGGGCCCCATTTTTATCGGTAGTCTCACATCAAGTTCCAGTTTCTAAATGCTCTGCTGTCTTTCAGCAGTTTGAGCCTGTCTCTCTTTCGGATGTAAAGGAAATAATTGACCACTTAACAATCTCCAACTCACATGTTATTCTTCCTGCCCGTATTTTTAAGGAAGCGCTGAATACTATTGGGTCTTATATTTTATTAATATTGAATGCATTACTGTCCTCAGGCTGCGTACTGACTGCCTTCAAGCATGCTGTTGTTCAACCCATTATTAAGAAAAACTAATCTTGACTCCAGTGTTCTTTCAAATTATATGTTGATTTCTGGAAAAAGTGGTCTGTAAACAACTTCAGACCTTCTTAGATACCAAAGGTATTACTGAAAAGTTCCAGTCTGGCTTCAAGCCTCAACATAGTACTGAGACAGCTCTGTTAAGAGTTTTTAATGATGTCCTTTTATCCACTGATTCAGGTTGCGCTGTAGTTTTAGTCTACTGGATCTGACTTCTGCGTTTGACACAGTAGATCATAACATTCTATTATCAAGGTTAGATCAAATAGCTGGTCGTAAGGGCACAGCCTTATCATGGTTTAAATCTTATCTTTCAGAGAGCTCATTCTCTATCACTATGGGGCAATACTCCTCCTCCTCTGCTCCTTTTCTCTGTGGTGTGCCCCAGGGGTCTGTTTTGGGCCCTATCTGTACATGTTGCCCTTGAGATCTATTTTCCAAAGATATAATATTTCTTGCCATTGCTATGCCAATGACATTCAAATTTCCAAACATTGATTCTGTTCATCTGGACGTAGCTGTCACAAACTTGTAGTAGGGACTCAAGAGAAGAGCGGTTTGACGTCTCCAAAAACTATTTACAGCACCAGTGCACGATATATACAGTGAAGGGAAATCCAAACTCCAGGGAATCACGGGGAAGCTCTCTCACACTCGCTCACGTCTTCTTGCCCAAACCTACACACGCTCACACGGCAGGGAGGTCACAGGTCCGGGGAGGAAAGTCTGTAGCAGAGGAAAGGGAAGTCACTCACGAATCACAAGAATACTAGGCACAGGTTCACAGGAGCTGGGAGAATCACTGACGTCTGTAGTACAATCATCCAGCGACGAGAGGATCTGTGTACCAGCCTCAAATAGTGCTCCAGGTGATGACAGCTGATTGTTGTCAGGTGTGTGAGCCAATGGCGGGAGCCCACAGTGAGCTCCGCCCAGGGAGGGAGAGAGAGAGAGAGAGAGAGAAAACCAAACAAACACATGCAGCCTTGTGGGGCTGGCCGGGCAGGCACGGAAACCAAATTAGAGAAACAAGTATCTACTGTGGTTAAATCTAGCTTCTATCAGCTACATCAGATTTCTAAAGCTAAGCCTTTTCTCTCCCCCAAGGACCTTGAAAAGCTTATTCATACATTCATTACCTCTAGACTGGACCATTGTAACTCCCTTTATTTAGACCTCCCTCACTCCTCTCTCTACCGTTTGCATTAGTACAGAACGCTGCTGCACGCCTTTATCGGGTGCCAGAATGCATGATCATATGACTCCGGTTTTAGCTGCCTTACACTGGCTTCCTGTGAAATTTTGCATTGATTTTAAAATTCTTTTACTCACTTATAAAATCTTAAACAACACTGCCCCTAGGTATTTAACAGAACTTCTTCATTTGTATAATCTTAAAAAAGCACTAAGATCTTCAAACCAGATGCTCTTAATGCAACCCAAGTCTAGGCTGAAAACAGGAGGTGATCGTGCCTTTGCTATTGCAGCACCTAGACTGTGGAACAATCTCCCTATTGCCATTCGCTCTTCTGAGTCTATTCAGTCTTTTAAATCTCACTTAAAGACTCATCTTTTCACTTTGGCGCTGACTTAAGATAGTTTGACTATCATTTGGTTGGCTTCTAAGTTTGTCTTGTCTTGTGTTGCTGTTTGGTAAATTTGTCTTATTTTATTTATTTCCTAAATTGTGAAAAACTTTGATCAAAACTGTTGTTTTTAAATGTACTATATGAATAAATTTCGGTTTGATTTTTGATTTTAATGTTGGACAATTAATTATATAGCTACTTCTTCAAAAAAAGTTACTGGGTTTTGCAAACAACAAAGTTTTTTGCATCTATTTACCTAAAAATGCAGCCAAGGTGTTTTTAAACAAACATTTCAAACTATTTACAGAACAATCAGCTGTTCTGCATCAAATCTGATGCCACACAAATTATTTGTGCC
>NW_024582788.1:473503-476820 GCF_018398535.1 Haplochromis burtoni
AGGTGTTTCTTCTTCACTCACTATGTGTTAATAGACCTCTATGCACTGAATCATACCTGTTATTAATCTCCGTCACTCTTCCACAGCATGTCTTTATCCTGTCTTCCTTCTTTCACCCCAACCGGTTGCAGCAGATGGCCCCGCCCCTGCCTGAGCCTGGTTCTGCCGGAGGTTTCTTCCTCTTTTTCCTTCCCACTTTTGCCAAAGTGCTTGTTCATAGGGGGTCATATGTTTGTTGGACAAAGAAGTGGATAAAGTCCATGAAACATTAAGCTAACATCTTATCAGGAACTTTAAAGGTGATGCTGTTGAGTCTGCATGAAACCTTTTTTTGTCCAATTAGTTTCTGCTTTCAGTCAGCCAGGTGAAGGCTGTCTGCTTTTGCTTCTTTCGAGTTATCTGTGCTGCTGACAGACAGATTGCTACAGGTTCTGACGTGGACTAGGTGGACAGAAAGGTCAGTTGTCCACGACCCCATTGTAATACAATGATATCTAATAAGGAAAACAGGATTGCTTGCTTTTTCCCCACAAAGGATGGGGGAAATGAAAAGTACAGACTGATGACAGTATCAGAGCTACAAACCATTATCTCCATTAAATCCTCCCAGTGTGATCCACTGTGTGTGAGCTGGTAACCACGCCAGCCACAGCCACAGAGAGAAGATAGGAGAGACATTATAGGACCAATCAACCAATTGCCTTCTCGAAGGCTTTTGTAGTCCTTTCATCAGATCGATTTGGCTGGCCCCTAGAGGCACAGCTCATTTGGCACATGATGCACCTACCGACTCTTCTCTACCTGTCATCATTTACATTTTGATAGGTCTCCGCTTATGATGAATACTGATTTTTGTCAAGGTCAAAGCAACAACACCTGCATGAAGATATGAGCAGGAAGGAAGAGGATAAATCAGTGTTGTTGGTGATGGAGGAGGAGGACGGGAGGGGGCAGAGAATGAATGACCAAGTCATGATGAGTGGATAGCTGAAACTGAGAAACTGAGGCGGGATGAAAGGGATGAAAGAAGTAAATAAGTGGATGGAGCAAAGCCAATAAGCATGGAAGTCTAAGTTCTGTTGTACAAAGAAAGGACAGGGATCAAGAAAAAGATGCTGCATAATTGCTTTTGTTGATGACTCAGTTTATGGAGACAGTGATGCCAGATGCATGTGTGGGTCGTGATAATGAAAGCTGCTTTCCACTCTGCTCCAGTCAGCGAGATGAGTACTCTACAAGGTTAGTAGAACAATTTTTAAAAGCAACACCTACTGCTAACAAAACGCACCATGAAATGAACTTATAATAAAATTTGAGGAGGAGAGTAAAACAGCTTTTTGTATTTAGTAATGATCTTGATAAAGTTTGTCTGGTAAATGCAGATATATTAGACTTGAATTTTATATTTTTAAGGCTGATGTTGTTAGTTCAAGGAACCAAATGGTCACATAGTGTCATGGTTCTGGGTCGGTGACCCAGTGTTTTTGATCTTTGTACTCTTATTTTTGATATTATGAATTATGACAGTTTGTGTTTTGGTTTCCCAGTGTTTATTCTGTGCTCCCTCTGTTTTCCGTCGTCCCTGCCTGTGCATCCCCTCTACTGTAGTCAGGTCTCTGTGTTAAGCCCGTGTCTCTGAGTCTGTGTCTTTGTGTGTGTGTTTCCTGTTTTATTTTGAAGTTCTGTGTCTGATCTCAGTGTGTTCGGTTACGCTTCCTTGTCTCGTCAGTTCTGATTTCCCCCAGCTGTGCTCTCCTTCTGTGTCTCATTCCCCTCGTTACTTCCCAGTGTATTTAAACCCTGTGTTTCTCTGAGTCAGCGTTGCGTTGTCCCTCTCCCTGTGAGTTTTAGTTTGTTGTTTCCCAGTTTATTTTACTTTGTATGCCCGTTTTTCTGTGACCAGCAAATAAAGCTGTGGTTTTGAGTTCATCCCTTGAGTCTGTGAGTCCTGCAGTCCTCATCTCCTGCCTGCCACACAGCGTTTCATGACACATAGACTGAATGCTTGGTAGACTTTGTCATTTTGATAAAGCTTATGGTTAGGGCTGGATCACGTGATCCTCATCCTTTCCTTAGTTTCACTGTGGTAGGTCAAGGCTGCTGGGGGCTCCCATGGTACACTGACTGTTTTTACTTCGCTCACCTTTTTTCTCTTACTGTGTGTTTGTACACTCCACATTTAATCATTGGTTTTATTAATCTCGGCCTCTCGTCCACTGTGTGTCTTTTTTCTTGCCTCCCTCCCCTCACCACTAACCGGTGAGATGGCTCCCCCCTCCGTCAGACTAGTTCTACCGGAGATTTCTTCCTGTTAAAAGGGAGTTTTTCTTTCCCGCTGTCACTGAGTGCTTGCTCATAGGGGGTCGTTTGACTGTTGCGATTTTCTCTGCATTATTGTAAGGTCTTTACAATAAAAAGTGCCTTGAGGCAACTGTTTTTGTGAATGGGCAATATATTAAAAAAAATTAATTGAACTGAAATTACTCACAGACAGCAGCAATAAGCACCTTTATTTCTGATTTGCCAATGGCATCAAAAAAAGTGTGAGCCAATCGACAGCAAGAGGTTTTATGACACAGAGTCAAGTGGATTTTTTTGCTGAAACTGAAGTATTGTCAGCTCTTGTATTCACATTGTGTGAAATGACATTTTTGTATGTAATCGTGGCACCAGAAGACTTTGGTGTTATGAATGCATGAAGTTAGCCTTTAATAAATTTATAGGTAGAATCTGAATTTTGCATCTGTTAAGCAGTGGCCCGATGGGTCTCGCCCACATCGCCGCCAGCCGCTTGCCAAGCCGCCCGAGTGTGGCCAGCCATACCTGCTTCGCCACTGCCACCTTCCACGTGGTCAGCCCCCTGACCCATTGAACTATGAACTGCTGTGCTGTCAACCTCCAGGACGGCCCCCCCAACTAATGATATGGCAACATGGCATTTAGTTGTTTAGGGAGGGGGAAGTTTTAGGAGTGACGGCGGTGTTTTGAGATGTGAGAGATTTGCGACGTTTAGCGCAAATCTTGTGTAGTGTAGTCAATAGTTTTGAAATTTGATTCAGAACAGCTGATTGTTCTGTAAATAGTTTTAAATGTTTCTTTATAAAAGCATTTTTAGGTAAATAGCGGCAAAAAACTTTTCTGAAGAAGTAACTATATAATTAATTGCCCAACATTGGTCATCAGTGTTGGGAAGGTTACTTTTAAAATGTATTTCATTACAGAATACAGAATACATGCCCCAAAATGTATTCTGTAACGTATTCCATTACGTTACTCAATGACAGTAACGTATTCTGAATACTTTGGATTACTTAATA
>NW_024582788.1:478689-480049 GCF_018398535.1 Haplochromis burtoni
CAAAGCTCAGCGCGAGTCTCTGAGACTGCCCTTGCTAGCAAGAACTCTGTGTGTTTCTCTTCTCTGAGTCTTTACTGAAGAAGTGTTTTAGAATATTTTCCCTAACAAAAACTAACTTCTAAACTGTGTTTAGAAATTATATATTGAAAATCCCTTTCTCTGTTAAAAAAAAAAAAGCATTGGGAAAATAACAAAGCAACAGAGATTTTTCTGTTTTGCCAACTCACAGGATTGTTAGTGAGCTGCAGCTGGGTAAATTCGCCTGCAACAGCTGTAGTTATAGTCAGTGAAATTAAGGATCAAAAAATAAACTTTTACACTGCTAATCATGATTAAAATTCCTGCTCTGGGGTTTTGGAAATTAGACTTTTCTGAATTTAGACTCAAAAGCGTTTGCAACCCCAGAGCATTGGGGAGCACTTGGTTTATCACATTATGGCTCATTAATTTGAATCACCAAAAATTATGAGGTAATTTCACCTGTAAGTAACTTTCATCTTAACACCCACTGCTTCCTAATATAGATTCCAGTGCTTTGATGAATATGCACATGATATTATAAATATCTCATCACTGCTTATCTTTATTGCCTGCATATGAACGCACATTAAGAGACACCTTCAATTTTTTTGTGCATAGTTTAACAACAATTGTAACCCTCATGATAAATATCAACATTTTGATGGATGTTGTAGCTGCTATTATCATGAAGAACAATAAACACACACACATTTATCCACACCCTCCCTGTCACTGCATAGCCTTTACTTTGATTGTCTAATCTAGCTCCATTACAGTCTCCTGCTGTGGAAGTCATCTCAAGGTCTTCTTTAAATTTTTCCCCTTCATTAATTGTAGCGTCCATGTGAAGACCCGAGTCAAGTCCCCAACAGTTCGTTTCACAACATTTAACAGCAGCTGTGTTCCAGTGGCTGATTCTGCTATTACGCCTCTTATGTTTTTGTCATTACAGCTGGAGCACTGCAGCGGGAGGACAGCAGGACTCTTGTTATGCTGCAGGTCTGGTAAATATAACATGTAATATTCCAAAAAGACTGGAACACATTTTTCATAGTGAAATGGACTGGTTCTTTTATAGGGCGTTTCTTCTCTATCTGAGCACTCAAAGCGCTTTATACAACTAATCATTCACCTAATCACTTTTTCTAAACTATTAAGTGCTTATTGTCTAACATTCATACATATTCACACTCCGATGGATCGGAGAGCAATATGGGGTTTTATTGCTGTGACAGCTTCAGTTCAATTCAATTTAATTTTACAGGGAGTGCAGAATTATTAGGCAAATGAGTATTTTGTCCACATCATCCTCTTCATGCATGTTGTCTTACTCCAAGCT
>NW_024582788.1:481176-490031 GCF_018398535.1 Haplochromis burtoni
TCAGCTTTGATATTAATGAGTTTTTTGGGTTCATTGAGAACATGGTTGTTGTTCAATAATAAAATTATTCCTCAAAAATACAACTTGCCTAATAACTCTGCACTCCCTGTATTTATACATCGCCAAATCACAACAACAGGCGCCTCAAGGCACTGTATATTGTAAGGTAGACCCTACAATAATACATACAGAGAAAGCCCAACAATCATATGACCCCCTATGAACAAGGACTTTGGCGACAGTGAGAAGGAAAAACTCCCTTTTAACAGGAACTTATTTGTTTGCTGTCTGATTTTGTTGTAGTCAGTTATAAAATTTTGTAACCTTGGAATAAGCATTTCTTTCCATCCACAGAAGTCTACCTGACTAAATAAATGGGAAAGAGACACTCTATTGAGTACAACATGATATAAAAGCTTTTATATAAAGAGTGTTTAATAGTGTGCACCACCATCCTTAATATTCTGGCTTTTGCACTTGCCTGATGTGGTTTTCCACCTGGAGTTTGCCTCAGGTTGTGGTTGTGTGCAGTGGAATCCAGTCTAGGTTTATTCACTTCAAAAAACAAAAGAACATAGGCATTGAAGAAAAAGGTCTTAAAACTTGAAACTCAAATGAAGTAGCTTAGAATATTGAAGAAATGATCTGGAGGACCACACTGTTAGGAGGTGGTGGGTAGGTGTACTGTTGTTGTTTGGGTTTTGTTTTCCTTTTGGTTATAGGTAGGCGAGGCGGGGCTTGATGGCATTCCAACACACCTGCGACGCATCGGACGTCATCGGTGAGCGCTTTTAGGGAGCAGAGTCACGGACGTCTGGTGTCGGAGTATTATCGCTGTCACAAGTGGTAACGAGTTAGCACAGGCTGCATCTGTTGATTTTACGCTGTATGTTTTAAAGGATCCACGTTTCGCCTACTTTTCTTTGTCTTAGCCTGTTCCATCGCCTGCCCGCCTACCTAGGATTTTGTGTTGGCTATTCTGGATCCGCGACAGAGTGCTACGTACCATCAGGCGGCGATCACCGCAGCGGCTGTGGTTTGGGGTGGTCAAGTAAGCTCTCCAACTCTCTCCGTCCACTTGTGTTTAACGTTCGGCTATCAACGGTATGCCATAAACCCTGTTTTGTTCCCTGTTGTCAGGTAGCTCCGGTGCGTCTGCTGCCTACCTGTATGCTTCGGCTCCATCTTATCGCCTCGGTGTTTTCCTGCTGGCACATTTTTGTTTATCACTGTATATAGCCCTTTCCCTTGTAAATATTCCCCCTTACTTGTGTATATAAAAACTTGCATCACAAAACATTCTGCGTCCGTGTGTGTTTCTGCCACGTAATCCATCTGTGTAATCCAGCTAACCTAACACACACGGGGAGGACACCGTCACACTGTCTGTCACAGAGAGACCACCCCATTTACATTCTGTGTTATCTTTACCATAACAGACCAGCATTTGTGCAGTGCATCACCGCTCACAAGTGCACAAATCCACAGCACTGTCCACTTGGCTTCGCTCCCACAGAGAATTGAACCCTTAGGACACCTGCTGCACGTGGTGGGCCCACAACAGGACGGGACTCTGTTGCCTCTCAGTTTGCTCCCACCAAGGCCCCATGAACTAAGGACCAGCCACCAGTGGGGCCTCAGTAACCTTCTTTCCCTAACCCTTCTTTTGCTCCTCATATGGCCTCTTCCAGAAATAAATGGCCTTTGAGATTCTACTTAACTCCATAAATAAATAAGATTGAACTGATTTGAATCACTAAGGCACACAAGCACCTTCAACATGGTTATGTGGATATTTGCAGTATATAAATATACAGAGATAATAGATCTAGCACTATTGTGACTAACTGTCATATTGGGACAGCATCACAGTAATCGTGACTATGTCTATGAGGCAGCTGCCTGTGAACCCTGTGGTGGATTTACTATTTTCTACAAGGTCGACTATATAATCATACAAATGATAGCTATTTTCCTGATCATCATTTTAAAACCCTGTGAATAAGCTACTGCACACAGGAAGGATAAATGACAGGATGGAAAGTGCCGTGAGGTAAAGACATCACTGCACTACACGGGAGCAGTGTCATTTGCATCATGCATCTCTATTGTTTGCTTCCAGTCAGCATTCATCAGTCATGCCACAGCAGCCTTCAAGCTCAATAGAAAATGAAGGGAGCAGAGATTACTACAGAGTTTTGCAAGGTGCTGATAGGACGTAAACAATGTGGAGGGAAGAGGACTGAGGAGGAGGGACGGGAAGTCAAGTCATCACCCTACCATGTGCTCATGTATGCTCAGATAATTGTTTCTGTTCTGGGTGGAGTTTAATAAAACAATGAGTCTAAAAGTCTGATTATTTTTATCAGATGCATACAGTAATATTTAAAGAATTGGTTCTCAAGTAGCACTTTTTGTATTCAACCACTCAAAGCGCTTTATACAACATGCCACATTCACTTTTGTTTCTACCTCTAAATGATTAAACCACCAAATTTCTGATTAGAAGATGACCTGCTCTACCTCCTGAGCCACAGCCAATGCTAAAGATAAAAGTGAGTAATATTTCTTTCTTTTCCCAAGGTAGAACACTGCACAGGCACACTGATGCATATAAACAAAGCTTAGCATATCAGCATCTTCAGTCAGTCAGCCAATAACTTTTAGTATTTCCGAATTAAACAGCTGACGAGGTTGCGTCATTGCAGCTCTGAAACTCTGGAACAGTCTTTTTTAGAAGCCCGTTTCCACTATTTAAAAAAAAGTATCCATAATTCAAAATTTAAAGTTATTTTTCTCGAAATTTCAACTTATTAACTCAAAATTTCGAGAAAAGTAACTTGAAATTTCGAGTTAGCGCTGCTAATCAGTAATCTATGTGAATGACGTAATTTACTTGTTACCTGGAAGGATATGGCGCAGGGGAATGCACACTCAAAACCGGATCATGAGCTACCAATGTATAGCAACAAAATGGAGAGTACGTTTGTTGAAAGTAACGCCATGTGATTCAGCTAGCAACACATGGATTTCAGCATTTGTGAAGCCATGCTGAAAATACTCAGCAATTTGTGCATTCATGACTGGCTGTATTACTGGTAGCTTAGCTGTAGCATTTGTAGCTGAGGGCTTCAGCTTCTGGGTAACAAAGAAATTACATCATTCACGTAGAATACTGATTGGCAGCGCCAATGGATCCTTTTTTTTGTGGTGGAAATGGGCTTCCAAAATCTTTCCTTATAGATCAGATCAGATTAGATTAGACCAGATTGGATTAGATCAAGTTCAATTGACAACTGCATCCTCTATAAACATGACTCCAGTGTATCATTAAATAACTGTGAAACAAGCCCAACTCATGACCCCTCCTCCCCCATGTTTGGCAGTTGGTATGATGGATTTGTGCTGATAGGCTATAGTGCGGTGTGTGGGACCCAAAATAAAGTTTTCTTCGCTTGCAGGTGAGTGACTTTTGCTAGCAGTGTGAGCGTGGTTGACACTGGACTGGGACAAAAAATGGGCCCGGGCATTTTGACTAGAGACCAGCCCACCAGGTATTACAGGAAAAGCCATAAAGCCTTTGAATGAAACTTTGAATGTACACTGTCTTGTTGGTACATGTATGAGCTCTATACATTTTACATCAGATAAAAACTTTGGTTGTAAGATTCAGATAATTATTTAAGGGACGTCTTCAGTGTTAATGCAGCTGCTGCTGCGTTTTAGATGAAGCTCAGCGATCGCCAGAGTCATTTAGAGGTTAGCAGAGACGGGGTCATCGCAGCTGATGAGCGCGCCGCTCATCAACTGGGAGACATCAAAGGCAGAAATGAAGAGTGTTGACAAGCTGCTCGTGTTCCTTTAGACTCGCGTTCCTGATTTGGAGGAGAGTTAAGAACACTGACTGGGATTTTTATCAGCATGTCTGCTCGTACAGATTATAAATTATTCCCACTCCAGCTCCAACTAAACAGACAGAGCTCTTGGAAATTCTTTTAGCTTTTAGCAGCTAGATAAGATTTTAAAGCATTTTTATTATTTAGCCTAATGGTAACTCTTGCAGGGTGTATGTTTTTTTTTTTTACATGGCAGCCCAGTTGCTAGGAAACATCTAAATAGATATTTGACCTTGTGCATGACTCTCTTGCTACAGGCATGGCTTACATGAATTATCCAAAATGTCTGCTTATGTTATGCTATTCTAAAAGGCAACTGCCCCGGGTTCACTATGGGAGAGGTGGTCATTATATCTGTGGCAAAATATGAATCATTAAAATATAATATCACTCGAAATGGCCAAAAGCAGGCCTCGTGGGGCTTGTTCTGTCCTGCCCAACCTGCTACCAGGTAGGGGTGGGGGGAAAAATCGATACTGTGTAGTATCGTGATATTTTGTTTGCTAATAATGTATCGATACAGGGACAGCAGAAATCGATATTTTGTTACAAAAAAAGTTTTTGTGGACTGGAACTCTGACTTCAGAGCATGTTGATCCTTTTTCTGAGCAAGAATCCTGACCACTGTCCAAATGTGTTTAACTGTTTTTTTGGCAGCAATAAACATGACAGTTTACTTATTTTAATTTAAGACATGTTTTATTTTAATTAAGTTTAAAACTTTTTTATTTAATGTAAAATTATATTTTGTTTTAATTTACTTTCAAATTCTTCAGTTGCTGAATGGGGCTGCATAGTTTTCATATTGCATAGTTCAGAATAGCTATAATTGTACCAGATGGTTGCATTCAGTTAAGTTGGACTAGACTGTAATACAAACCGTTCAGTTTGTCAACAATAAAACTGACTGAAATGAGAGAAAGACTGAGTGTGAGACTTTGATATTAGATAAAATGAATATTGATAAAGTTTACCTTTATGTACAGAATCTGAATATCGCAAAATATTTTAAAAATTGCAATAATATCGTATCGTGTTAAGTATGGTGGTATAAACGATATACATAGAAAGTTATAAATTTGGCCAACAATAGAGATTTTGACTATATCGCTCTATTGCGATAGTGCATGATGTCATCAAGCTGCGCCTGTTTTGGTCGAAAGCATTGCAGCGGCTAAAACCATTACCATCTGCAAATTATGCCGACAGTCATAGCAAAGAGATGAAGCACTTTTGAAATATGGGGAGAAGCCAAAAACTGCGCTTCCTCCACTTCCGTAACATTGATTCATTAATGTTGAATTCTCTCGCAGCTGCTCTATTCCCATGTTGTTGCAGTATATTAATAACTAACCTCGTATTGTGGATGAATAGATCTCAGTTGTTCTCCTGACTGAAGTTTGGCCCGTGTAAGCATCCTGCTATGCGATTGCATTTGTCCCTGACCACCAGAATCCCTCACGTTAACTTTTATCGAGTGGAAAAAAAGTTGGCGTTCATCCTCCAGCTTCACTGTGCTAATGTTATGCTAACATAGCTGTGTCGCTAGCAGATCACGTAGCACAACATTATATACCAACTTCAGTAACCCTGCAAACGTCACTGCTGTTTAGTTTTCTGTCTTCATTTATGTTGGAAGTGAGTAGCAGAGCTGTACGTTTGAATTAGTTTCAAAATCTCTAGTCAGAACATGGCTATCATGTTTAGGTGGAAACTAGCGAGCTAACTTCCTGCTAACTTCTAACTCCGTTAAATTTAATAAATTCTGTTTTCATGGATGCCTGGATGTTAAACTTAATTGTTACACCTGGTAAAGCAGCAACGCTGATGATTTATTAAAGATGAAAGAATTTAGACCGTTTTTAACTCTCAGTGTTCGTTTGACTTTGGGACCTGAAGCGGACGGAGTTTTGGACCCAGATTACTCCGCGAAGCTCCTCACTACGGCAGCCGTAATGCTCTGACAATCCATCAAGCAGTGCGGCTTACCAAAGTTGTACTAAAACATTTTTAACAGATTTCTGCACGCCAAAATCGGTTCGAGGTCAGTAAGCACAACCAGAATTCATACATAAGGCACACTCTCGATTTTTGAGAAAATTAAAGGATTTTAAGTGTGCCTTATAGTGTGGAAAATACGTTATACAGAAGAAAAGAATATATCGTGATATATATCGTTACCGCACATGCTTCAAATTATATCGCGATATGAATTTTAGGCCATATCGCCCAGCCCTATCGTGCGTTAATGTAACAGAGTCATAAATCACATTGTTATAATTACACAAAATGTGTTCTAAACCCCCAAACTGCTCCTTTTATACCTGACTTTTAGGACCTCCAAGCCTGTAGTTGTGTTCATTATCAGTTAGAGCCCCTCCTCATTCTTTTCTTCTTCTTCTTTGGTGCAATACTATAAATACAGTGTACCCCTTTTGCCTCTCCCCTTTTTCTACAATTCCCCTGTGGGAGAGGTGGGTGTCATTTCTTTCCAACACCTTGAAACACACATAATTCATATTTAGCCACCCTGATGTTTATGATTGCGATGTTAGTTCAGTTATTGTCATTATTAAGCCTGTTTTTGTAAGATGTTATAAGTGTGTAGTATGTGTGTAGTCATAAATGTGTTTTAGGCGCCATAAATGTAGCATGAATTTATTCCTTGCTAGCTTGGGAGCTGTGGTGGGTTGAGCTAACTCCTCTTCCCCACTGTCTGTATTTGGTCGTAGGAGCTGGAGTGGGCAAATTATTTACTTGGAGGTCTTTCTTTCTTTTACCTTTTTTATCAGGTATGTCGGATTTCATGTTGTTGTTTTTGTTTTATCTTATGTCAAATATGTTACGTGTAAATGCATATTTTATGTTTAATGTAAAAATAAATGCCAGCCCTTTTCTACAATTCCCCTGTGGGAGAGGAGCTGGAGTGGGCAAATTATTTACTTGGAGGTCTTTCTTTCTTTTACCTTTTTTATCAGACACAACGCAGAATCACACCGGTTACATTAAGTAACGTAGGATGTATGGTGATTCCCACCTCTACTACCAGGCAGAACAAGACTACCAGTCAGCGGGGCCTGTACATATTCTGTAATACGTTCATTATAGGTATTATTAAGTAATAAAGGATCCACCTATTTGTCAAGTTTGTTTGTATTTTTGATTAGGAAAATATCCAAAGCTGTTATGAAAGCAAAAAATGGCGGTGCTTCAAACTGCAGTCATGGTAAACAGAAAGGACACCGTATTCTCTTGTACGTAGTATCAGAATATGCCCTTACAGGTGTTATAGACAGTGTTTTGTTAATGTATGTTTGGGGGCGTTGCACCCCGGAACCTTCAGAGGTTTTTCAGGGTTCTCCCTGCCGGAATGTTATGTGTGGGACAGTTTCCTGTATGTGTGCGACTAGCTGTGGTTGTTTCTAAAAGTGGTCAGTAAACGTCCTAAAACTGGCACTTGAGTTTCCGAGCATTTTTATCCTGAGGTTATAACAACAGGGATAATCAGTAAATCGGACTCTCTCTGTAACAACAGTTTTCTGATCTGGACGTGTTTTGACGTGTTAACACAATCCCAAGGACAAAACATTAGCAGTGATTTCAGAAAATCAATTTGGGCCATTTCCAAACAATTTAAAGTCCATCTTCCAATAATGAGAAGGATTATTCACAAGTGGGAAACAATCTTTCCAGGGGTCCCAACAAATTCACCCCAAGGACAGAACATGTAATGTCCAGGGAAACAGGAAAAACCCAGCAACCAGGTCATATGTCAACCCATAGCTGGACTGGCCATTGGGCATACCGGGCATTTGCCTGGTGGGTCGATGGGTTTCTTTTGTTTTTTTGTAACGGTATAAACAGTGAAAGGTGGTGTGATTGGCCAGATGCTGGCAGATGTGTAAAAATAACTCAGTTGTTTGGTGGAGGCTATGGCGGAGCTTCCACAGATTCAGTAACATTAGCAAGTGGTGGAGGCCAGCAGGTGGATGAGGAAAGGGAGGCAGAGGAGAGCACCCGAGGCGGCCGCCGGTCTGAGTGTCAGGTGAACTGAACTTCAGGTAAGAAGTTATGACCTGCAGTCTATCTGGGTCAGATATAACCAAGTTTAGGTGGAGTTTATTTTCGTTGTGCTGACTTTTTACAGTCAGTTACAATAACTCGTACTGCGTGTACTAGCTAGAGTTCATGCTGGGTGGGTGCTATGATGTTATGATGTTAAACTTTATTTTTTCATAAGTTAGTTAGAGTTGCCAACCGTCCCGTCTGGTATTCAGAGAAAATATTACGCGTTTCTTATTGAGGTGAAAAGGAACAGTTTGTCCCGGACTTCAGCTACAATGAAAAAGACACAAAGCTGGATTATTCTGTGTCTTTGCTGCACAGCTGCCTCTTCTTCTCTCATTCTCCCCCTCCTCTCCTGTTTCTACTTCAATCATGAAACTGATCAATGATCAGCTGATCGGCTTTTCTCTCTTGTTTGTTTATCGCCCACTTTGCGCCAGAAAGAGGAAACCAGGGATGTCGCGTCTAAACAACAGCAGCACGTTTAAGCTTGATCAGCTGTTGTTAGAATTTATTTAATATTAATTTCTAGTATCAGCTGATGTTTGCTGGAGCCACAGCTGTAAAGCTGCTGGTCATGATATCGGTTTGGATATGTGGTGAGAGGGAAACATGAAGATGAAACCAGGAGATGTCCTTACTGATCATCAGAGCTGAACAGGTGATGGAGAAACAGGTTTACCTTTTAGGTGACATGAATGAGTTAGGAAGTTATGAACTGTTTCTGAGAGACAAATAACACCAGGATCCTTTTTTAGGTAGCTGACAGCTGGTAACTGTGCAGGGGCGGGTCTAGCAAAGTTTGCCAGGGGGCCAGGTAGGGCATTAACAGGGAAAGGGGGCACAAAGAAATACTTTTCTTTCTTATTCTCATTTAAAATGTCTAGCTTTTAA
>NW_024582788.1:490056-498409 GCF_018398535.1 Haplochromis burtoni
AGCCACCCTTCGGAGGAAGCTAATTTCCGCCGCTTGTATCCGCGATCTCGTTCTTTCGGTCACTACCCACAGCTCGTGGCCATAGGTGAGGGTAGGGACGTAGATCGACCGGTAAATTGAGAGCTTCGCTTTTACACTCAGCTCCCTCTTCATTACAAAAAAACAAAAGAAACCCATCGACCCACCAGGCAAATGCCCGGTATGCCCAATGGCCAGTCCAGCTATGGGTTGACATATGACCTGGTTGCTGGGTTTTTCCTGTTTCCCTGGACATTACATGTTCTGTCCTTGGGGTGAATTTGTTGGGACCCCTGGAAAGATTGTTTCCCACTTGTGAATAATCCTTCTCATTATTGGAAGATGGACTTTAAATTGTTTGGAAATGGCCCAAATTGATTTTCTGAAATCACTGCTAATGTTTTGTCCTTGGGATTGTGTTAACACGTCAAAACACGTCCAGATCAGAAAACTGTTGTTACAGAGAGAGTCCGATTTACTGATTATCCCTGTTGTTATAACCTCAGGATAAAAATGCTCGGAAACTCACGTGCCAGTTTTAGGACGTTTACTGACCACTTTTAGAAACAACCACAGCTAGTCGCACACATACAGGAAAACTGTCCCATACATAACATTCCGGCAGGGAGAACCCTGAAAATCCTCTGAAGGTTCCGGGGTGCAACGCCCCCAAACATACATTAACAATAACACTGTCTATAACACCTGTAAGGGCATATTCTGATACTACGTACAAGAGAATACGGTGTCCTTTCTGTTTACCATGACTGCAGTTTGAAGCACCGCCATTTTTTGCTTTCATAACAGCTTTGGATATTTTCCTAATCAAAAATACAAACAAACTTGACAAATAGGTGGATCCTTTATTACTTAATAATACCTATAATGAACGTATTACAGAATATGTACAGGCCCCGCTGACTGGTAGTCTTGTTCTGCCTGGTAGTAGAGGTGGGAATCACCATACATCCCACGATACGATATTATCACAATACTTAATGTAACCGGTGTGATTCTGCGTTGTGTCTGATAAAAAAGGTAAAAGAAAGAAAGACCTCCAAGTAAATAATTTGCCCACTCCAGCTCCTCTCCCACAGGGGAATTGTAGGAAAAGGCGGGCTGGCATTTATTTTTACATTAAACATAAAATATGCATTTACACGTAACATATTTGACATAAGATAAAACAAAAACAACAACATGAAATCCGACATACCTGATAAAAAAGGTAAAAGAAAGAAAGACCTCCAAGTAAATAATTTGCCCACTCCAGCTCCTACGACCAAATACAAACAGTGGGGAAGAGGGTTAGCTCAACCCACCACAGCTCCCAAGCTAGCAAGGAGTATATATTCATGCCAGTATTTATGGCGCCTAAAACACATTTATGATACACACATACTACACACTTATAACATCTTACAAAAACAGGCTTAATAATGACAATAACTGAACTAACATCGCAATCATAAACATCAGGGTGGCTAAATATGAATTATGTGTGTTTCAGGGTGTTGGAAAGAAATTACACCCACCTCTCCCACAGGGGAATTGTAGGAAAAGGGGAGAGGCAAAAGGGGTACACTGTATTTATAGTATTGCACCAAAGAAGAAGAAGAAAAGAATGAGGAGGGGCTCTAACTGATAATGAACACAACTACAGGCTTGGAGGTCCTAAAAGTCAGGTATAAAAGGAGCAGTTTGGGGGTTTAGAACACATTTTGTGTAATTATAACAATGTGATTTATGACTCTGTTACATTAACGCACGATAGGGCTGGGCGATATGGCCTAAAATTCATATCGCGATATAATTTGAAGCATGTGCGGTAACGATATATATCACGATATATTCTTTTCTTCTGTATAACGTATTTTCCACACTATAAGGCGCACTTAAAATCCTTTAATTTTCTCAAAAATCGAGAGTGTGCCTTATGTATGAATTCTGGTTGTGCTTACTGACCTCGAACCGATTTTGGCGTGCAGAAATTTGTTAAAAATGTTTTAGTACAACTTTGGTAAGCCACACTGCTTGATGGATTGTCGAGCATTACGGCTGCTGTGGTGAGGAACTTCGTGGAGTAATCTGGGTCCAAAACTCCGTCCGTTTCAGGTCCCAAAGTCAAACGAACACTGAGAGTTAAAAACGGTCTAAATTATTTCATCTTTAATTAAATCATCAGCGTTCTGCTCTACCAGGTGTAACAATTAAGTTTAACATCCAGGCATCCATGAAAACAGAATTTATGACATTTAACGGAGTTAGAAGTTAGCAGGAAGTTAGCTCGCTAGTTTCCACCTAAACATTTCATAGCATGTTCTGACAGAGATTTTTGAAACTAATTCAAACGTACAGCTCTGCTACCACTTCCAACATAAATGAAGACAGAAAACTAAACAGCAGTGACGTTTGCAGGGTTACTGAAGTTGGTATATAATGTTGTGCTACGTGACTGCTAGCGACACAGCTATGTTAACATAACATTAGCACAGTGAAGCTGGAGGATGAACGCCAACTTTTTTTCCACTCGATAAAAGTTAACGTGAGGGATTCTGGTGGTCAGGGACAAATGCAGTCGCATAGCAGGATGCTGTACACGGGCCAAACTTCAGTCAAGAGAACAACTGACATCATTCATCCACAATACGAGGTTAGTTATTCATATACTGCAACAACATGGGAATAGAGTAGCTGCGAGAAAATTAAACATTAATGAATCAATGTTACCGAGGTGGAGGAAGCGCAGTTTTTGGCTTCCCCCATATTTCAAAAGTGCTTCATCTCTTTGCTATGACTGTCGGCATAATTTGCAGATGGTAATGGTTTTAGCCGCTGCAATGCTTTCGACCAAAACAGGCGCAGCTTGATGACATCATGCACTATCGCAATAGAGCGATATAGTCAAAATCTCTATTGTTGGCCAAATTTATAACATTTCTATTGTATATCGTTTATATCGCCCACCTCTAACGCACAATACGATATTATTGCAATTTTTTAAAATATTTTGCGATATTCAGATTCTGTACATAAAGGTAAACTTTATCAATATTCATTTTATCTAATAACAAAGTCTCACACTCAGTCTTTCTCTCATGTCAGTCAGTTTTATTGTTGACAAACTTGAATGGTTTGTATTACAGTCTAGTCCCACTGAACTGAATGCAACCATCTGGTACAATTATAGCTATTCTGAACTATGCAATATGAAAACTATGCAGCCCCTTCAGCAACTGAAGAATTTGAAAGTAAATTAAAACAAAATATAATTTTACATTAAATTAAAAAGTTTTAAACTTAATTAAAATAAAACATGTCTTAAATTAAAATAAGTAAACTGTCATGTTTATTGCTGCCAAAAAAACCGTTAAACACATTTGGACAGTGAAGGAATGTCAGGATTGTTGCTCAGAAAAAGGATCAACATGCTCTGAAGTCAGCATGTTCCAGTCCACGAAAAAATTGTTTGTAACAAAATATCGATTTCTGCTGTCCCTGTATCGATACATTATTAGCAAACAAAATATCACGATACTACACAGTATCGATTTTTCCCCCCACCCCTACCTGGTAGCAGGTTGGGCAGGACAGAACAAGCCCCACGAGGCCTGCTTTTGGCCATTTCGAGTGATATTACATTTTAATGATTCATATTTTGCCACAGATATAATGACCACCTCTCCCATAGTGAACCCGGGGCAGTTGCCTTTTAGAATAGCATAACATAAGCAGACATTTTGGATAATTCATATAAGCCATGCCTGTAGCAAGAGAGTCATGCACAAGGTCAAAAATCTATTTAGATGTTTCCTAGCAACTGGGCTGCCATGTAAAAAAAAAAACATACACCCTGCAAGAGTTACCATTAGGCTAAATAATAAAAATGCTTTAAAATCTTATCTAGCTGCTAAAAGCTAAAAGAATTTCCAAGAGCTCTGTCTGTTTAGTTGGAGCTGGAGTGGGAATAATTTATAGTCTGTACGAGCAGACATGCTGATAAAAATCCCAGTCAGTGTTCTTAACTCTCCTCCAAATCAGGAACGCGAGTCTAAAGGAACACGAGCAGCTTGTCAACACTCTTCATTTCTGCCTTTGATGTCTCCCAGTTGATGAGCGGCGCGCTCGTCGGCTGCGATGACCCCGTCTCTGCTAACCTCTAAATGACTCTGGCGATCGCTGAGCTTCATCTAAAACGCAGCAGCAGCTGCATTAACACTGAAGACGTCCTGAACGGTAATCACAGAAACACAGAGCTTCTCACTGAGAACAGATGCCTGTTATTCATCTTGGTCAAGTGATTCATAATCAAACTTCAGCCAATACCTTTTGATTAGCCTTGTCTCATGCTTTCTTGCTTTGTGGTAGATCTTTGTTCTGTTTTCACTGAGATATTTGAATGCTAATCAATAAAAATCAAATCAAATCAAACATCACTGTTTAAAGGATTTGTAATAACAAATACTAATCAAACATTATTTGCCATCACCACATTATTGACCATAATTAAATCTCAGACCACATAACATCAGGACCACTGACAATGAACAGCAAGGTCATGTGACAGGCTGGCTATAAAGACAGTATGTGCAAGTCTGCCAGAAGCAGGCAGACCAAGGAGAGGGCTGACTGAAGCCCTTTATGCCCTTGTCCCAGATTTTGCACCTTATTTTAAAGCGTTTTAATCAGACACAGATGGAAGGTGGGATAAACATGGATACAACTGCTTTCATACTCTATTCATAAATACTTCCTGTTTTATGCGACAGCAGAATAAGAGGATAGAGGTGGCTTTAACAAATACATCACATCTCATTCATGTCATTTTACTGCACCTCCCTAAACACCAGCTGAATCTGAATTTGTCTTTCACGCCATTCTTGTTCCTCATTTTCTTCCATGAGGCAAAATTACTACAACTGTCTCAGGTGAATAATGATTTACTTATCACCATGGCAACGCTGACAAATCGCAACAGAGTGTTAAAAATACAAGTTGCATGTAGGTCACATGCTTCGACACGAGGATTTCCCAGATCCCAGTGGCCCACGTCGACACACAGACGCTTTCCTGAGCAGCTCGTGCTGCTTAGAAAAAACACCACAGACCTGAGTCACACATGATGGAAAAACTCAGACTGTTTGCACTCTCTGCATGTGTGCTGGTTGGAGATGTGATGAAAAAAACAAACATGTCAGCGGAAGATAAGAAAGTGAATTTCAAGGCAGCTGATGCCATCAGACAAGCAGGCAAATGCTAAAGCAGCATGAAAACAGGCTCGTAGTGCTGCTGATAGACAGGATAAGGGCAGCTGTGTGTGTGTGTGTGATTAGCCTGCTCAATCCATTCACCTCTCTGTCCCCACCAACAGCACATGCAAGACGATGAAGGGAGAATCTGGGGGCCAATGATGGCGCCCCGTTACCATGCCAACCGGAGGCGGTGCTTTTCTATAAAAAGCCAGTAGTTATTTTACATAATTCCAGTCACTTTGGGTTTTCCACCCTGCTCCTTGAGACTAAGGAGCTACGTTACCGAAGCAGGTTTAAGGAGGCACGTCCAATTGCAGCAACCACGATGCCAGCGGCTCCAGCGTCAGCAGCCGTGTCATCTCCACGGGAATGCTAAATGCACTGATTCTTATACAGCGCTTTTCTACTCTCCCGGAATACTCAAAGTGCTGCATACAACGTGCCTCATTCACACAATCACACCCATTATCTATACGTAGTGCTTTCTAAGTACACACACATTCATACTCCGATGGATGCATCAGAGAGCAAGTTGGGGTTAGTATCTTGCCCAAGGATACTTGACATGCAGACTGGAGAAGCCAAGGATCGAACCACCAACCTTCCGATCAGTAGGTGACCAGCTCTACCTCCTGAGGAGCCTTTTCATCTTCATTCTGTTTGTGGGTGATGACTGGAGACATAGCGCTCTGAAATCACATCGTACCCACCTCAGAAACCACAGGTCAAAAGTTACCGTATGGCTACACGATGTACGATTTGGGGCAGGCGGTCACAATTTATTCACTTCTGAGTTCGAGTTGACCACATCTGCATTTTACTTGTAAGATGGAGAGGCCTCAAACAGAGAAACAGCTGTTCTTCACGGCTTTGTTTGTTGTGAATCTTGTAAGTTTGCCTGCCTCCACGTGTTCAGTCATTCTATCAAACAGACCGTTTTTGATATTTACACTTTAATTTCCCTTACTTCATTTTATATCAAGAGGATTTAACTGCTTGAGCAACTTTGTGTGTCCAGAGGCAACATGCAAGCTGTTACCATTCAGGTCATACGTGGAGAGAGAATGATGCTGCTAGTCTTTGCTGTAGGAGCGACCATGACTTTCACAATCACAGCCTGATTATTCTTTGAGTCACAAGACAAATTTTAGTCTTTATAGTTTTTACTTTAAAAACACTAAAAATTCCTTCAAAGTATTTAAATGTTTCAAATCCATCCAGGATGGGTCTGTGGTCTTTTGAGTTCTCAGAATTGGCTGTTTGGGCAAAAGAATGAAAACACCAGCAAGTTTGATACCATCATCGGGAAGCTCACGGTTCTCCAACAGGAGATTGAGAGACCAGTGTCAGAGTGTTAAAGAACAGCTTGAAATTCTCATGAGTTGTCGCAAAGAAAGAAAAATTACCATCATAATCCGGCTACCCCTTCGGCGCCAGCTGTGGGCTCAAGGCTGGAGCTGAACAAAAACTCCCTGATAACGACTGTGTTTAGACTGTTCTTCCCATCCCATGCAAGGCCACCTGGGTTGGCTGGAAGACTGTTTACTTAGCCTGGCAGGGCGAAGGACACTGTCTCAGCTGAACTATGGACACGCACATACATACACATACTGATACTGATAAGCACTCACTGAAACATCACCCTCCCTACCCCGGATCCAACGCCACCTCCAACGCTTACCTCCCCCATGATGTGGACATCGGGTCAGTTGGAGGCGCAGTCGAAAGATTGCAGGACTGGAGCTCTTTCCCATGTTGCTGCCTGTGTTTATTGTGCTATGGTGTGTTGATATCTGTGCATTCCTGTATTATCCTTCTGTGTTACACATTTCGATGTTTTTTTTTTCCTCGCTACCTAGCCTGACCTGTCTCCCCAATGTGATGTTTGTGTATTGTATGTACGGTCGGCAAGGTCTGTCATCTCAGTTGTGGGCAAAAGACCTAAAACTGACCAATAAAGGCTATCTCATCATCTCATCATCATCATCATCATCACCACATCACTGTGACGATTTTCATGCCAATGCTACTATTTTCATCTACATAGATGACATGTCACTAAGGCTACGTTCACTCTGCAGGTCTTAATGCTCAATTCAGATTTTTTGATCAAATCCAATTTTTTTGTCTGCTCGTTCACACTACAAATAAAATGCGACAGCAAACGCGCTCTAGTGTGAACGCTCAAAGCGGCCGCATGCGCAAAAGAAGACGTCACACACAACGCGCTCTGTTTAGACCCAGAGCAAACAGCGTTGTTTGACTGATGGCCCTTAATATAAAGATTTCGGACTTTACGTTTCCCAATTTTGCTTTAAGTTATTTTGTTATTTACATTTGGCCTAATAATGATCCTATAAATATGTACGGTGGCCCCTAGGTTTGGCTAAGATTAAAGTTATTAGATTAGATTAGATTAAATAAAACTTTATTAATCCCCCGGGTGTGTTCCTCCGGGATTTTCACACAGCTGAATAAACGTCAAACAGAAAACTGATTAAACAGAAGTGTGAGACAGTCGAAAGTTTACTCCAGTGTCCTGTTATATTTTAGATAGCAAGGAGCAGACGGCTGAGTTTATTAAACTCCACCGAGACAGCGGCGATGCAAATCTGAAGGCTGGACCGTCCAATTTCCCCAGCCTACCCAACCTTCTGAGGACCCAGCCCACGTAGACCGCGAAGGCCGGGTCCTCAGGAGGATGCAGCCCATGAATTTGGACACGACCATTGATTGCAGGGTCAGTCCGTATAAAAAGAAGCTGGCGTTCTCTTGGATTATTCCTCCCATGCATCTGGCGAAAAGTAGCAGTTAATGCTAGCACATGGCTGCAGATCGATCAGTAAGTGAGCAGATTGCATGACAGCTACGGGTAGTAGTGATGTGCGATACCACTGATTTTCTTTCCGATCTGATACCAAGTAATATTCAGGGTGGTATCGACGATACTGATCCCATACTGATACAGGACATCAGATTACTTGTTCTTATCACTTAATAACGCAGAGTTCATCATATAGAAATAAAAAACTGAAGTTGTGCTATTTGAACACGTTGCCTGCCTGCAGCACTAAAGGACTCTG
>NW_024582788.1:499826-505880 GCF_018398535.1 Haplochromis burtoni
GTATTTCGCACATAACTATGAAAGGCGGAAGAGGAAGTAGTTCCTTTGAATGTAGACAATCCGAATGTTATAGTTTCTTTCCACTGTGTTCCTGTTAATGATTAACTACAGATTTACTCTAAATTACTAAAATATCGATATTTTAATGTGAGAATCGATTCTAGAACATAAATGAGTGGTATCGGAGGAATCGATATTTCAGGATCGATCCGCACATCACTAACGGGTAGGCTCTCGCTTGATCTCAGAGTGTCGGAGTTTATAGTAATATAGTGGCGAACCATCCTACCTTCGTGAATGTGACCTACAAGCATACTTTAACAGCTAAAATTTAGTGGCAAATTGTCCTACCTTTGTTAATCTGAGCTAGAAGCATACTCTGACGGGTGAAATTAAGTGCCAAACCATCCTGGCTTTAAGAATATGAGCTACAAGCATACTCTGATGGGCAACGTTAAGTGGCAAACCGTCATACCTACTTTAATTTGTGCTGGAATTACTCTGTGACAGCAGAAATGTGCAGAAACTACTTATGGTAGGACGTTTTGCCAAAGTAGGATGGTTTGTCAGAAAACCGGCCCCGTTGTAGCGCGGCCGTTTCTTTTTCACTCCACTGTCGCAGAGAGAGCTGCTCGAATGATTCCCGCCGGTGCAGTATAGCGCCTCCAGTCCTGGGGTAAGCTGTTCAAACTATTTTTATTAGCACTCACAATTAGAGGAGGCTGAGGTTATATTTATCCTTTGTTTTAGGGTTTGATTGCCACCTTCACCTCTCCGTGGCGAATCGCCCGACCTTTTATTGGAGAATTGAGACGCCTGCCTAGTCACTGTTTGAGGGCTCCTCCTCAGTGGAGCTGCTGTCTTGGCCAGTCTTGTTTCCGGTTTTGTTAATTGCCGGGTGAACTGTTGTGTTATTTTGCTCCTGCTGTTTTTGCCTTGCCTCGTTGGATTTTTTTTTTTTAATTGTTGTTTAGGGCTTACCTTTCTTGGTTTGCCTGGTTTTATTTACCCCATTCTGGACTATTGTCTGCACCCCTGCTTCTGTGGCTGGCTAGAGTGATCTTCAAATATTGCCTCCGCTGGCTTCTCCCAGTTTGCGGGGAACTACACCGGACTCATCCAGGCTTGGACAATTATAGCCAGCAAAAGCTGTGGTTTGATTAGAGCTGGGCGATAGAACGATAACGATATGTATCGCGATATAACTTTTACTCGATAGAGAAATTAAGCTATCGCGATAGACCTCGCCGCTCTTGTCCTCTTAAAAAAATAAAAATAAAAAAAAGGTCAGCCAATCCAAATTAAGTAGCGCAGAGCCGAACCAATCACAGCCGCAGCGTCACGTCGCGTGACTTGTTACGTACAGCACAAGTGCCAAGCCGCACGTGTGTTTGTTTGGGAAGCAGCCAGCGCGTAATGGAGGAAATGAGTATGCGACTAGACAAATCAACCGAGCGTGACCGAAGAGAAAACAGATGATGGTTCCAATGCCGGAGAGATTGTCGAACGGAAGAGCCATAGAAGTTCCGTAGGGTGAAGGTATTTCGGCTATTTCAAGTCTGACAAAAAACAGAGTAGCGTGCACTGTAAATTGTGCCGAAAGCAAGTCTGGAAATACAATAAACTGGTGCATGCGTCACACTGTGCGCCACGTTATTGTTTCGGTGAAATGAATTTCTACAATACTGTTACTGTTAATTCTACTCTCTGCAGTGTTTAAATGCTTACATATACACACAGTTACTGTCCCTCCACACATAGACTCGGTTCTGCTTCTATGCCCTAGCTTTGTTTACTTTTTCCCACCGAGGCTTCTAGACTTCTGATTGGCCAACATTTCTGCACGGTTAGGAATCTAGCGCCACCTGCTGCTTTGGCATGTTCATAGCAGCGTTTTCCTTCATTTCTGCCTTTATGTGTGGACGGGATTATTTTTTAAAACAAAAACGGAAAATCTCCGTTTTCAAAAATACCCGTGTACGTGTGGACGTAGCCTCAGTCTCTGACTGGAAGCGCTGATTCGTCATTCGGCTTTTGTCAGACTAAAGTAACTGTTAAAACTGTTTGAAAAGCTCAGCTATACAACAAGGAGAGATTGAGAATTTCCTTTTAGTTCTCAGTTTATTTGATATTGACAAAAGTTAGTCAGTTTTGTCTGTTCTTCTGTAAAACAAACTAAGATTTATTTGTAGAATTAATATTTTGTTTCTAAGTGGAATTGACAGTTTAGTCTGTTTCGTTTGTTCTATTTTGAAACTTAAACGCTTTAGCGGCTGCCTTTTGTGTAGTTTGCAATATTTGCCTTTATTTATCTGAAAAAGTCTCATGTTCCTTAAGTACATCTACCCTGTTGAACTTATTATGGGAAATAAATATTTAAAAACAAGCTGCTGATTATTTCACATTTTACTTGTGAGCAACGGCACATTTAAATCTTACAAATATAGTTATTTGGCTGATATCGTGATAGATATCGTTATCGCCTGAAATGAAAAAAACATATCGTGATATGAAAAAATCTCATATCGCCCAGCTCTAGGTTTGATTTAAGGGGTGCCAGTCTCCAGTTTGCGTTATGTGTGTGTGCGTAGTTTCTTTTATTAAAGCTATTACAGATTGAAGTGTTAGGTTTTTATTTAGTTTTTTTTTTTTTATGTAGCAAGCTTGACGCTCAGTGACCTTTTATTCTTTTAACGTGTTGTTCTGTGTTTTATTTCAGTGAACGGAGGACGTGCCAGCAGCCCTGGAACCTCAGGTGGTGGGTCGTTTTCACACTACAGCCGGCACCCAGTTTACAGCACTGGGTGCCGGCTGTAGTGATTTTCTTTTTCTGTGGTTTTTCTTTTGGGTCCATGGCTGCTGGTAAGCCAAAGTTCCATGATTGTTTTATTGTACCTTTCGGACACTGTCAACAACAACACTACATTTCTTTTTCTTAATATTTTACTCGTTATTTCTTCAGCTATAAATAAAACGGTATTAATATTGGAGCCAGCCTGCCTCGGTGTGCATCCTTGAATCTGTGCGGCCTCTTTTATTTGCGTTTATCTATTTTTCTTAAATATATATTTCCTGGGGGTGAAATTCCCCTAGGTGGCGTTGCCATCTTTATTATTTTTTATCCAACCCCACCGACCACTTGGTCACAACTGCACAACACAAGGTCCATAAAGACATGGATGAGCAAGTATGGAAGAACCTGACTGGCCTTGTGTCCAACATTAGTATCTGACCTGATATTATAATTCCCATGTTTCCCAGTGCTGTCTGACAGAGCTGTAAAACTTAATGTCATGAAATTAGTATTTTATCCTTTGCATGAAAAGAATGACAGTTTAACACAGTGAAGCTCAGCGTCCTCTCCAAGTCACGTTGTGCAGCTCTGTAAAGTCTTACAGTATTCCCACTCAGTGTTTTGGGCTTTTAGTAATTTTCTGGGGGAGGAAACAAAAGCAATCAGCGATACTTGTGGGACTGTAGTGGGAACCAATGACTAATATAGCACATAATCCGTCTTTCTTCCAGACTAATATGCTTGCTCTACAGACTATTTTTAGCCCAGCACAATGATTCATTGGTGAATAAAAGAATAATATTTCTCAATATTTCTTTGACCTCACACTTCTAATTCAGATTAACTGAGGATGAGTGCGCTGTAAAGTTTAATTGGGAGGCGTTCTTACCTGCATTCTTCATCAACGGCCAAACTGCAGCTCCATTGAAGCCGTGAGGATTTCTTCACATCACAGCTTATTAATCTCACACTGGTGTTAGCCTGCTGGCACTGACTTAATGAGCCAATTAATGTTAAACAGAGAACTCGAACAGATTAGGGGCAATTCATATAAATGATTCCTTAATTGTGTTGAACATGTAGATATCCTGTACACGCTCCATTCTTCCATTACAGTCAAACTTCTTTGGATGTTTTATATCTTTTGGATATAAAGGTTTATGCTCTAAACGAGGAAAAGATTATATTTCCTGGCAGTGCTTCTACATAAGTAAGAAAAACATGCTGACTGAGCTTATGGGATGTCTCAGCTACTGGTCAAAGTTGCTGAAATCCCAATGTTGGAATATTGTTACTAAGAAACGGAACATCAACAGATTGTGATAAAAGAAAATGTAGCTCTTGTTTTAACACATAGTGTATATTACAAGGAGCTTAATGATATAAGATGGGGAAAAAAAGACAAATTTAAACCAAGAAATGCAAAACTCGGTTTGCAAATATAACTAAAGGCTTAATACAGAGAGCAGAAAATAAATTTTTACAGGTCCTCTGGGTCTGGGATTCGGTTCCCTCTGGCACAGCTGGCTGCCGGCAGAGCCCGCAGGCACGCCACTGCAGCCCCCTCTGGCTTCTGCTCCATGGCTGCTGGGTGACCCTTCGTCTGGGGCTCACCTCAGCCCTTCCCAGGAGGGTGGCACGGATGCCCCTCCAGTGGTCCTCCTTGGGCTCTCGCACTCTGGGGCCTCTGGATGTCCTCCATGCCTGCTTCATGCCCTGGGGGGCGGGGCTATGGCTCTCTACTACCTCTAGCAGATCGTTACATGGAGAAACCTTTGGAATACAAGCGCGCTGATGCACACAGGTGTGCACACAAGAGTTCACAGACCCAAACTACACCTTTCTTAGTTGCTACCTCAAAGCGCTGTCGGTCCTGCGTGCTGCACAACAACATTCAATATTTAGTATTTACTGTTAGTTACTTTTATTTAGGTTATTGCAATGATTTTGTGTGTAATATGTTGCTCTCTTTTTTTGATTTTTTTTTCTCTCAACAGGTGATCCCGCAGATTTGTTTTTTAAATTCTCTCGCTCCCTCTCCCCCCCCTTTCCGATACCCCAGTCATGTCTGTCCTGTCTGTAATACCTTAAAATAAATAAATAATAATAACAAAGGTGAATCAAATGGACCGATACGGCAAGGCTGTGATGATCCACTTGGTAAAGTGAATCCGTTGGGTATCTTTGTTGGCCTTCATTAAACAATTCTGACGGCTAAAGAACCAAACGGTACAGGCAAAAGAATTACAACGTCCAAATCTTTTTCTCTAAATATAAATATATTATTTATGGAATTCATTTTGTACTCACATTTTTGTACAGGGCTCTGGACTAACTTTTTGCCACGCACCCATATTTTTCTACCGGATTGCTTAAAAACGCAGGTTTACCTGTGCACTTTTTGGGGTGGAAGATTGCTGTCCATAAAGACAATATTGATTTGTAAATGATTAACTAAAAATCTTGTGAACACAAAGTTTTTTATTTGGAGCACATTTCTACAAGGAAGTCAAGTTACTGAAAAAGTGCTTGTGCTTAAAGTGCTTTGTACTCTTTGGTAATATTGTAGACAATGTTAAACTTTATCATTACATCAGCCTCCTCTGACGACCTGTTTGCTGCTGCCTGCTGCTGAAAGGCAGTGGGGAGAGGGGACACTTGTGCAGCGCATTTATAGCAGCGTATAATAATAATGGATTGGATTTATATAGCGCTTTTCTAGGCACCCAAAGTGCTTTACAATGCCACTATTCATTCACTCTCACAAACTGGTGGAGGCAGCTACAGTTGTAGCCACAGCTTCCCTGGGGCAGACTGACCGAAGCCAGGCTGCCATATTGCGCCATCGGCTCCTCTGACCAACACCAGTAGGCAAAGTGTCTTGCCCAAGGACACAATGACCAGGACAGAGAGCCCAGGGATCGAACCGGCGACCTTCTGGTTACAGATGCGATTCCCAGCCCCCTGAGCCACGGTCGCCCCGTAATGCGTTTTCTGGATACACTGCTGCTTTTTCAGCGTTCAGCGATTGATGGCACCGTGTCAGAGCTGGCTATGAATTTCAGACAGATCAGGCCTTAACTTAACAAATAATGTATCAATCGTTCTTTTCATCTTTTCTCATTACCCACAGCTACATCCACTTCTGTCAAGTGGACCCGAGCTTGAAGGATAAACCGCCCGCAGGGGCGTGCTGGGTGTTTTTTATACATATATGTATACATACATACATATATATATATATTAGGGGTGCAACGATA
>NW_024582789.1:0-88915 GCF_018398535.1 Haplochromis burtoni
TTGCTGTGAATTGTTGATGGAGTCTTTAAACTTGTAGTTGCTGTTTTCCAGACTGAAGCAGAGTCGTTAGCTGAAAACTGGTTTTAGAGGTTCATTCAGGACACCTTCTCAGGCTCTTACAGCCTTACCTGTATCATAACAAAGTGTATAAACCCCAATCCACCTTTAACATGGTCCTTCTCCCAAACCTTCAAATAGGACTTTCTGGCCCTGTCATAGTAAAGGGCTGCTTAGAATATTAGAGCCAATGTCACAAAGTTCCTCCTGAAGTATAAGTGAGTGAGAGAGTTTCCTCACTTTGCAGCACAACACGTCTCACAAGATTTCTACAAGCAATCAGAGTGAAATTTGTACTTTGTGTTGTCAGATGAACATATGAGACACTTTGACTCTTCAGTGCAGTGTGGAGCCTAACAAAGATCTGTTTTGTGTCCCAGCTGATCAGCAGGAGGAGAAGAGTCTGACGGAGCAGCAGAGGAACATTTTCAGCCATCTGGACTCAGCTGAGTCACTACAGAGGAAACAATGAGCTCAACACAGGAGGTGAGGAATCTATGGCCCTTTCTCAAATCTCAAGTTTGATTTGTACAATTGGAACACCAGTGTACTTAATGCGATTTTTACTGAGTTTTTACCATTATAGCAGTTACATAATAGGTCCCCTATTATGTAACTGTGCTATAATATGTTATGAGGCTTAACTTTAATCTCAGCCAAACTGATTTACTCAGGAACAATAAAACAATGAAATAAATCTAGACACTTATATATTATGTTTAACCTGCGGGGGTCTGAAAATGGTTTGTGGGAGTCCGCTGTTCTTGCCGGGCTCAAATGATCCTCGTCTGCTATCGAGCTGGTGGGTAACAGACGTGTTCGAAAACATCTGAGCACTTTTGTAAATATGTGATGTCTTCTCGCCTAAAGAAGTACAGATATTAGTGTTATAAATACTTCAGTAAAAGTATTCATTCACCTTCTTTACTTAAGTAACAGTGAAAAAGTACAGGCTCTGAAATGTAATCAGAGTAAAAAAGTAAAAGTAGCTCCTTGAAGAACATTTTAACCACATGTTTTTATCCAAAGTTAACTGAACCTTGTGCTTTATTAATGTAATAATAAAATAAGATTAGTAAATGAAGTACAAACTATTTATTTCTAATAAAGGTTCTCTGTTTGAATCAGTTAAGTAGAAAATGAAGGAAAATAAAACATATGTGTATTTTCTGTTGCCTACATTGTAGAGGGTGACTTTGCCTCTAAACAGGAACATGAGCAGGGAAGAGGTTAAAGTGGGATTGAGCAGGTGGGAACCCTAAAATCAGCTGTAGTGGCTCAGCGTGGGGAAAAGAATCACAGCCCCTCCCATGATTTTAATGAACAGCACACAGAAACACTACATATGAGTGGGTGGCGAGAGGTATGGGGTCTTCACACCCCTGTTCTCTGTTCACCATGAGGGGCCAGGAGGAGTCGCCCATCTAGTCGGGGTCTGGGATGCTGGGCCTCTCTGCTGCTGCAGGACTGGGGACGGTCTGCTTGTCTCCACCCCAGAGCACAGGGCAGCATCTCCTGGGTCTTGGGAGCAGATTGCCCCTCCGTGGGTGATGGCACCTGGACCTGGGGATACAGAGTGGGGGAGTGTTAGTGTGTGCACAGTGTATATTTGTGTTTGTCTCCACGTTGGACGAGTGCTGAGTATTTTTATGGGTGTGCATGAAGGTGGGGATGCATGATTGTGCCTGTTTGTCTATGCTTATATGTCAAGTCTGGTCTTAACTCCACCTCTCTGGGAACATCTCAGACCCCCCCCCCAGGTGTGGCGGTTTAGGCGCTCAGCTGTGTACTGGCTCACTCCTGGTGGCTGCTGTGGCTCAGTCGAGCCCCTTCCAAACATTTTCTTTGGCCTTCAGACAATAAATCTTATTGTTACGGTGCCAAACTGGACAGGGGTAAAAAACCCTCAGGAAATCACATGATAGGGTGGAGTTAAGTTTCATAATAGATTCACCTGAAACCTTGGCTGACTGTGACCCACACCTGTTTTTACACCATGGCTGGTGTGATCAGGTAGAGGATCAATAGGGGTCCATGACCCTTTTTGGGGGAAACTCCCATTAAGTTTAAAATCTGGGACTCTCCACCATTTGACCCTAGCACTGAAGAAGATTCTGGGATGAGAGGTGAAACGTCTTCAAGCAAGCTTGAACATGCTTGCCTTCCAAGCTCCTTAGAGTACGATGACCTGAATGACTAAGAACCTGTTAACTATTACAATGGATCTGTTGTCATTGAACAAACTAATATCAGGAACGGGAAATATTTAAAAAAAAGCATAGACCTGTAAACATTTTTTACTATTATGAGTGTTTTAGCATGTTAGCATTAATATTTGTGAGTAGGGATGGGCATGATTTTACTGTTTGAACAGTCATCCAACCTGGTCTTAATTATTTTTAACACCAGGTTGGGTGTAATGTGTTAGAACTACCAGCAGGTGGGGATAAGATGCCTTTAAGGTGTTTGGTGCCACACTCCACCTTCAGGTTTAAAACTAGTGTTAATGGAGGGAGTTTGAAGGTTGAGTTTGTTCCACGACTGCATTTCACTCACTGCCTCTGTTTGTATCTCTGTCACTGCAGGACCAACATGGAGCGAGAAGTCAGCGCTCTCAGGAGGCCGACAAACCTCACAGAAGAAAGAGAGAGAAAACATACAGCTGTGACGAGTGTGGGAAGGAGTTTACTGTGAAGTATAAACTAAAACGTCATCAGGTCATCCACACTGGAGAGAGACCGTACAGTGTGACTTGTGTGGAAAGTTTTTCCTGGAAGCTTTCCCTAAAAGCACACCAGGTCATTCACAGTGGAGTTAAAGCGTACAGCTGTGATCAGTGTGGCAGAGCTTTTTCTCGCAAGAGCAGCTTACAGCGGCATCTAGTTAGTCACTCTGGAATTAAGGCATACAGCTGTGAGATTTGTGGAAAAACCTTCAGCCGGCCGTTCAGCCGAACCATACACCTACGCATTCACACCAGACATGATGTGTACTGGTGTGATCAGTGTGGCAAACAGTTTATAACAGACACACAATTACATGGCCACATGTTTACCCACACTGAGGAGAGACCTCATAAATGTGACCTGTGTGAGAAGACTTTTAAATCTCCACATTACCTGAGACGACACCAACAGATCCACACCAGAAAGAGACTCTACAAGTGCAGTTACTGTGAGGTATGTATTTATATTGTTATCTTGTCATTTTAGCCTGACTGTTTGGAACAACTCTGCTCATTAAACTGTGTTAGCATGTTAGCAATTCTACTGCATGGAAAAGCAGCTCTGAGTGATTATTCAGATTTTCATTTCAGTTATGATTTTTGTTTACACGATCATGAAAAACTAAAAGTGCTGAAAATTAATATGATGGTGTTATTTAATGTTCAGGCAGTTTCCTGGTATATAATGAATTGTTATTATTTCCACATAAATGTCCTTTTTCCGTTAGCGAATGATACCATACAAATATCATCTAAATAAATAATATAATATATAATATATATATATTAGGGGTGCAACGATATTCGTATCGATATTGAACCGTTCGATACAGTGCTTTCGGTTCGGTACGCATATGTATCGAACAATACAATTTAAAAAATTAATTTTTTTTTTTTTTTTTGTGTCCCGTTTGGATCTATAGCCATCAGAATTGTTGTCTTGAGGCCAAGAAAGATGCCAAGAGGATTTATTTTAAGTGGATCATCATATTGGTCCATTTGATTGACCTTTATTATAATTATGAATTTATTTTATTTTCAGTTGCAAACGGGACAGACATGACTGTGGGATAGGACAGGGGGAAAGAATGAAAGAAAGAGGGGGAGAGAAAGAAAGAAAACCAAAGGGGAGAAAAAAAAAAGAATACAAAATTTGTAATTTATTTTATCAACTTTCCTTCTGACGATGCTGTCTGTGTTGAGCGCTCAGTGAATCTGCATTTGACTACTCCTGCCTAGGCTCGAGAGTGCAGCCTAGGCGGAGTAGTCGAACGCAGATTCACTGAGCACTCAACACAGCCATGGTCAGAAGGAAGAGCGCAGGGCAAGCTAGCGAGACAGAAGTGGACCTCCCCACCCTCATTCAGATCTGGCGTTTGGAATTATTTTGGTTTTCATGTGACGTATGACCCTGAAGGTAAGCGAGTCATGGACTAAAGTAAAACAGTATGTTGGATGTGCCATGCAATGCTCAATTACATGGGTGGGAGCTAGTGTGTTAGCGCAGTTAGCTCGTTAACGTGTTGGCCGTCTAGCCCCTCTGTATAGGGTAGCTCGTTAACGGAGATTTGCCGTGTTGTGGCGTTAAGGTTATTTCAACGAGATTAACGCTGACAGCACTAGTGGGAACACAACGAATATGACTGCACATTTACACCGACATCATCCTAGTGCAAAGACAAAAACAACAAGCATGCATGCTACAAACTTTAGCCGAGTCATTTAGACAGCTGTTAGCACAGGATTCTCCTTATGGAGACCTGATATGTTTAATATGCTGCTGAGAATATAGCCCAGAAGAAGCGGATAGTATAGCTTTTATTTTGGAAAGAGACATTTCTCTGTAATAAACTCTCTTTTCCAAAGATGAGTGATTCCTCAATCAGATACAGGGCTCGCAATATCGCTAGCCCGGGGCTAGCGATTTTTTTCAGTCGGGCTACCAAAATCTATCTCTTCCCTGCCTGTCGGGCTATTGTAGGAAGGAAAAATATATGTCAATGCTTTTGCATTCTTTCAGAAATGTAGCTGGGTAATTATGTCATTGGGTGAGCCACTGTCAATATGTGACATATTGAAATCGTGTTTGGATTTGCGCTTGTTTTTTTGCTTTCACTTTGCAATCGCGCGAACTGTGTATAGAGAGCGACAGCACTGATCTGTGAGTGATGATAATTTGTGCACCAATTCCTCTGACATCGTCTTATTAATTGTTAGCTTACTATGCAAACATGACAAGTGAAATCTCCCGCAGCTTAAACATGTGAGAGGTTGATCGCGCAGAGAATCGCTGAGCTTATGTGAGTGCGGCAGGATATATATTTCACTACGATGACCTGGATGATTGAGAACCTTCACAGACAGATATATATTTTAGTTCTGCTGAGCCAAATAAGACAGGTCAGGGTGAAGAAGTGACAGCCAAAGAAAAGCTTACCACAAAACGGAGAAGTTATGACAAATCAGACTATAAGGCAAAAAGAAAGTGCAGCTTTATGGTTTCATGGACAAAAGAATTTCTGTGGCTGCAATATGACGAGCTAAAAAACAACACGCACAAGGGTTAGGGTTAAATTTAAAAACTGTACTTTTGTGTTAAAATATATATTTATAATTTTAATAAATGACAAATTAAAAGGCATGAACATTTTTTTTGTATCGAAAAAATATCGAACCGTGACACCAAAGTAATCGAACCGAACCGCGTGAATTTTGTGTATCGTTGCACCCCTAATTATATCATATATCATATATCATCATCATATATTATTCGTATATATATATTTTAATGATATATATAATATATACTTTACATTGAGCAGCAAGAAATATTTATCACGATATACATTGAAAATTTGCGATAACGATATAACTGACGATATAATTGACGTGAGACAAAATACTTTACAACTCCACAACATTATTAGAGGAAAAAAAAGACATGAATTTATTTTGTATATAAAAATTTAACAGTGCAAATGCAAATTCCTTGCTAACATTTTAACCAAATGGCATTTCTAGTGGAAATTGGCTGACATATCCTCAGCATAACCATGTATAATATCCACAAAACTTTGTATCATAAAACTGAAGTGTCCCGTATTCTCTGGACCGTAAGGTGCATTAAGCAAAACAAAACGGTCAGATAAGTCAAGCTTTACTCAACTCATTCTTCTTGCTTCCTCCACTTCCGTACCATTGATTCATTAATGTTGAATTCTCTTGCAGCTGCTCTATTCCCATGTTCTAATGCGTGGCTGACAGCCTTGACTTTGAAATCAGTTTCATAAGCATGTCTCTTAACAGGTGCCATTTTGGGGTCCTTATACACACAACATATGGCAATATTATGTTAAAGCACTGTACGTATTACTCTGCAAGGCTCCTGACTACAGTAGCCCGTAGTGCTCCAACAATCCATCAAGGATGCGGCTTCGTACTGACTTACACTGTCTTTGTGTCTTTGTTTAGAAGCAGAGCGACACAGGTGGATCCAGTTCTCAACCCTGTCATCACTGTGGTGGTGGGAAAGACTTCCTCTGTGACCTTTGTGGGAGAACTTTCATTCTTCAGCGAAGCCTAATACTACATCAACGTAGACACACTGGAGAAAAACTGAACTACTGCAAAGAATGTGGGAGAGGCTTCCCCAAACCAAGTGACTTAAAACAACATGAACTGATTCACAGTGGGGTTAAAAATCACCTCTGTGATCAGTGTGGGTCATCCTTCATTAGTGCCAGTAGCCTTAAAATACACAAACGTGTCCACACAGGAGAGAAACCATACAAGTGCAGACACTGTGACAGAAGCTTCTCATGTTCATCTGCTCGTAACCATCATGAACGTACACACATGGAAGGAAACTACAGCTGTGACCAGTGTGACAAGACCTTCAGGAATCTCAGTTCATACTCCAAACACAAACAATCCCACGTTACTAATAAACTGTTTCACTGTTACCAATGTGCCAAAACATTCACTTCATTATCTGCTCTGTGCAAACATCAGCGTGATCACTCAGGGCTGAAATCACTCCCATCACTGGATCACAGTGAATCTGCAGAGACAGAAAGATCCTCTGGTTTCAGGGTCAGACTCAAAACCCTTGAGATCAGGCTCCACAGAGTTCAGATGGAATCTCCTGTAAAGATCTAATCAGGTAACTTTGAATGAAAATGTTCTGCTACTTAAATTTTAAGCTTTCTACACTGTTCTGCGTCAGTGTTCGTGGCGAATGGTTAGCTTTGTTCCAGCAGTTGGATGGCCTGCATTTGTATAGCGCTTTTCTAGTCCATAGGACCCCAAAGCGCTTTACACTACATTCAGTCATTCACACACTGGTGATGGCAAGCTACATTGTAGCCACAGCTGCCCTGGGGCGCACTGACAGAGGCGAGGCTGCCGGACACAGGCGCCACCGGGCCCTCTGACCACCACCAGTAGGCAAACATGGGGTTAGTATCTTGCCCAAGGATATTTGGCATGCAGCCAGGATGCAGCCTGGGATCGAACCACCGACCTTCTGATTAGTGGCTGACCTGCTCTGCCACCTGAGCTACAGCCAGGATGAACAAAACTGTTGTCATGTTATCAAGTTTTTATTGCATGTGTTTTAAAACATGTTCTGCAGATGTTTTCTTGTTCAGGCTGTGCTCTGAAATTCTGGAACGGTAAAATAAAAAATTAAAATAAAGTTTGAGCTGTGATTTCATTTCCTGTATTTCAGAGTAAAGGCTGAAGTGACAAATGGAAACATGTTTACAGTCAGTCAGATGAACTGTTTTCAGTGGCACAGATGGAGGTTTATCAGAGGAGGAGACTTGGCTGTCTCTCCACTCACACTGAACAGGGTTCCTGCAGCTTATTAAAAATCTGACCTGAAAATAAGATCTTTGAAATCATCACTTTTTTATTTAGTTTTAGACTATAGAACAAAGAAAAAAGGTAATGCTCATACACACCCAGCACACTGAGCAAACAAAATTTCAGTAACTTAATCTCTGATTACAGCTATACACTGTTGGAGTCAAATTGTTAAATGTTGGCATTATTGTACCTAATAAATTGTAAGTGGTAAACTAGAGATGGCACGATACCACTTTTTTATGTCCGATACCGATATCATAAATTTGGATATCTGCCGATACCGATATGAATCCGATATAGTGTTTTTTAATCAACAAAACTGTTTTTTAAATATCTTGCTGCATTTTGTATAAGTTCATACTCAAGTTTAAAACAACAACTACACTAAAGCTATTCTGTTATACCTGTATGCAAAAAAAATATTTCATAGTTCAGCAATACTGATCAATCTAATAAACTTAAACCTACACCATCCTCCCTATTCTGGTATTTTAAAGAGTACTTAGCGTAAATATTAAGCAACCTAACTAATAGGGTTCCAACTCCCAGCAACAACAAAAATAAATAAATAAAAAATAGGGAACCACCCCTCACGCTCCACCTCATGATGCTTAATCGACGTAATCAACCTTAATTTGATGCAGTGTGAAAAAAAATGCACAGAAATCAATTATTTTTCAAGAAATATTAAATAGATTCAACATCTTTCTTCAACAAAATTGCAGACTGCACAGATGGTACCTTCCCAAAGGAAAAAGTACTATAGCTTACTAGGGTATATATAGACTTAATAGTTACTATATACAGTAATTGACTTCTATTCATTTTACATCAAATTAAAACTTTGGGTGTCAGATAATTATTTATTAAAAGCTAGACATTTTAAATGAGAATAAGAAAGAAAAGTATGTCTTTGTGCCCCCTTTTCCCTGTTAATGCCCTATCGGCCCCCCTGGCTAAACTTTGCTAGATCCGCCCCTGCACAGTTACCAGCCGTCAGCTACGTAGAAAAAGATCCTGGTGTAGAAAGTAATATTAAATAAATTCTAACAACAGCTTATCAAGCTTAAACGTGCTGCTGTTGTTCAGCCGCTGGTTTCCTCTTTCTGGTGCAAAGTGGGCCAAAAACAAACAAGAGAGACGGACTCGCGACAGAAAAGCCGATCAGCTGATCATTAAGCAGTTTCATGATTGAAGTAGCAGCAAGAAGAGGCAGTCTCTTATAATTTAGTATCGAGTTCATTTCCTTGTTTACCAACATTGGGAAGGTTACTTTTAAAATATATTCCACTACAGATTACAGACTACATGACCCAAAATGTATTTTGTAACGTATGTTACTCAATGAGAGTAATGTATTCTGAATACTTTGGATTACTTAATATATTATCACGGTTTTTACAACCACATGAATGCACTATTGCTGTGTGATTTATTACTATTACTGAGACTATTACCAATACCAACTAGATTTTTCAATCTTAATATAAAATTAGTAACAGTAGCATGACTTGGGTAAGGCTGCACTTTTTGCAGTGATCTCATATAGAAAACAATTTCTGTATGTTATATTTTTGTTTTATGTTTGCTTTTTGTCCGCTTTCAGAACTGCAGAACTTCAGAAACATGATTATTTGCAGCTAGCAGGTTGTTAATGCTATCTATCAAGTCTAACAGTCTATGAACTAACCCAGAGCTTCTCAAAGTGTGGGGCGTGCCCCCTGGGGGGAGGGGGAGGGGGGGGGAGCAGGCCCCTGAAACTGAATTTGCATATGCAGGGCACAAACATTCACCTTCCACATGTAGCAGATAAAGTCTCATCATTTGTCAGAAAACTTGAGATGTGGCAGCTGTGAGTGAAAGGTGAAAATGTTGACTCAATTGTGAATTTAAAATTATTCATGTAAGACAAGAAACTGCAGAAGAAAGTAATCTCATGCATGAAACAACACGTCCGGCCTTCAGAAACAATTCCAGAGATATTTCCTGTTGCGGAATTCCAAAGACTACGACTGGGTCCGTGGCCCCTTCAACCCCTGCTGACATCAGCGCATCGTAGGAGGAACAGTTGATTGATCTCATCTCAGATTCATCAAAGAGGCTGCAGTTTAATTCAAAGACTCTGCCTGCTTTTTGGATTGGAGTCGAGAAAGATTACCACTGCTGGGTAAAACGTCCGTCCTTCTGCCACATCCTACTTACTCTGCTTTTCTGCTGTGGCTTCAATCAAGAGGAAATATCGATCAAAGCTGGACATTGAAAATTAAATCAGAGTGGCAGTCTCAAAACTGCAACCCAGGTTTGAGAAGATCTGGAGCAACAGGCAGGCTCAAATCAGTCACTGAAAAATGTGAGGATTAAATTTGTTATTTTTGCACAACAATGTTGTTTTCTTCTCAGGGAGTTGTTTATGTTTTTAAACCCATTTTGCACAGAGAGGCATTTTTTGAAAAATGTATTGATAGCAATGTTGAATATTCTTACACAGGAACAAAACCCAACTTGTAAAGTAATGACACCATAAAGATGTTTTTTCTTTCTGTGATTTTAAAGACGTAGTTTATTGCAACCTGTAATTTATTGCAGTTTACTATTGTATTGAAGTTTGGGAACCACTGTGTTAAAAGCTGTGACACGACGAGGTAAAACAATGCACACAGAGGTCATCGTCCCAACAACAGCTGAATCTAATGAGATGAGGAAACAAAGAACATAACCTTCCAAAATAAAACATGTGAAGTAACTGAAGAAAGAAAATCCAGATTATGAATGAAGTAAATACAAAGGACTTGACACAGAGAGTGACAGAAGCTTAACTAAACAAAAAGGGGAAAATAATGATTATAAACTAGTACAGAGCAAGATAGTAAAAACTAGCAGGACTCAAATTATATGTGCATTTAGAATTATAATGCTTGTTTCACTGACTTACTTGCCAAATAACCAAATTAATGATTTTCTTCACCATTAATTTCCTGTGTTGTTTGCAATAATGTTGAATTGTACTGTTAAATTTGTTTTGTTTCTCTTTGTTTATATCATATTAGTATAACCAGTCATCATAATTTTATAATCTCTCTGATTTGAGTAGGCAGTATGCATACATTTGAATGCTTGTATACTCCATACATGCATGTATACATATGCATGTAGGAACATAATTTCTTTATAGTTTTCCATTACTTAACAGCATAAATTGATACTTTGTTGTTCATACCAGTTTTGTTTTGAGGTTCAAATCCTGAAAATTGGGCCTTCAATTGCATTTTAAAATCTTTGTAAGGTCGTCTCATTAAAAAGTGTTTCAGAGGCAAAGAAGCTAAAAAAAATTGACAGCACCTTATAAAAACACATTAAATTACAGTGTAAATGTAAGTAATTTATGTAGTTTGTAACTTCTAAATAAGTGCAAACACTGGGTCACCCTCAGTACCATGCCATAACCTTACCATCTATTATAATAATTTACTATATTATAGAGTTGCTTGCATCATAACTGTGATTTATTTTGGTGTGCACAATGAATTTTCCACTGCTTAAATATCAAATAACAGAATTTGTAACATTTTCCACCACTATTATGAGCCTGAAGGATTAGATGCAAACAACTTCGTTACCTAACTCAGCATACCTGTTTTCAGTGACGCAGGGTGAGGTTTATCAAATGAGGCGACTTGGCTATTTTCCAGATTGAAATTCCTCTTCGTGCAGGTGTTCTATAGGAGTGGCAAAGTTAACTTGGCAAATGATCAAAAATCTCAAGTGTCAAAGAACCAGTTGAAAAGAGCAGAAAACTGAGGACATTTCTGATTTGGCTTTGGGATGTCGGAGGAGAAGCTGAAATCCAAACTACAACCGAGGGTAAGTGCTGACAATGCTGCAGTCAGAGCGGTATCACAGTGTGTTTGTGTAAAGTTTGCTTCCTGTGATTCTCTTCTTTATCAGGAACCATTTTTGAAAGAAGAATGAAACTGTTATTATTAGTTTTATTGCCAGATTTACTAAAACTCGATCATCAGCCACACTTCAAATCCCAGAAAGGCCCAAAAGCCTGAGCTCATAAGTATGTATGAGATGGTTTATGTTACACAATTTGAAACTGGCAAAGTTCAAACCTACTGAAACAGACTTTGGAGTATCAAAATGTTCTATAGTTAAATTACAGGATCAGAGATTCAAGATTTTTATTTGCCATTTGCGCAGAGCTCTCCGGGTCAAGTTATATTTTTACAAGATAAAAACAAAGCAACTAATGGATCAATCAGTGTTTACTATATACAAAAACACTGTACAGAGAGGATGGTAATGCACTTCTTAGTAGTGCACGCATAACATTGCACATTTACACAAATCTGTTTCAGTGAGTATACTGCAACATCAGTGAGTGACTTAATCCCAATGTACATTTGAAGTGAGGTAGTGTTGTGTTATTTTAAGTGTTCAGTGTTTTTTGTTTTGCCATCAGTCGTACAGTGCCGGGGAGGAAGCTGAAAAACCTTGTTCTGTGTGTGACGATGCTGACCGATCTGTTGTGTCTCACGTTGTATGTGCCGTTTTTGTGTCGGAGCAGAGGGTGAGCTGGATGGTGTGAGGAAGAAAGAAAGTAATTATTTCTGCAAATCTCATGTTTTCCAGCTAAATCTGTGACTTTTAACATCTTACGCACTAATGTGCATCAGTTTCTGTGGTGCAACAAATGGGTGAAGTTTGTGAACCACAGTTTTGCTTTGTCTGTTTTGCCGTTATTTGTGTTGGGCATTGTGGATCAGCACCTGCCCTCTTTGCTTAAATAAGATCAAATCTCTTTATCTCTGGCTCTTTATAGCCTGATCCCACTTTCAGAGTCCAGAGTACAATGAAGCAAATTTTACTTTTCCAAGGTTTCTTTTAATAATAATAATGGATTGCATTTATATAGCACTTTTCGAGACCCTAAAAGCACTTTACAGTTGCACTATTCATTCACACACTGGTGGAGGTAAGCTACAGTTGTAGCCACAGCAATGACAGCAGCTGCCATATCACAACTGCATCAGCCTCTGGACAGCAGTAGGTGAAATGTCTTGCCCAAGGACACAACGACCAAGACAAACACAGCTGGGGATCGAACCAGCAAATTCTGGTTACAAGAGGAGTGTCTCAACCCCTGAACCACTTTTCCATAGATGGCTTTACTGACCTGCCTTAGTTTTGCTGTGCAGCTCCTTTTGTAATCTAGCTAACTCAGTTTTGTCTGCTGCTCAGTGGGAACACTAAATTACAGCAGTTCAACGAGCTTTTCATGACCTGTGGTGCACTCCCACGCTTCTCTTATTTCTTTAAAAGTAAAACCTACACAGGTGCACATCCACTCAAAATTTGTACGACAACTCTCCAAACTAGAGCTCCATCTGAGTTGAAGTTAATCTATTAGTTATTCTCCTTATTGACTGATTAGTTGTTTGTTTTGGTTTATATTTTGGGAAATAATAGGGTAAAGATACAAACAGAAAAACAATCAAATAAGATGACAAATTGTCATTGAAAAACAGTTTTGTGGATTGTTTTTAACTGTACTCTTAATTTGATCTGTTATTGTATATTTTACACATGTTTGTATGGGATATTGTATTTGTTTTAAATGTTATATACCTATGTGGTATGTGACTTTTGTTGCTATGATGCCAGGTCTCTCTTGGAAATGAGATTTTTAATCTCAATGAGATTTTTTACCTGGATAAATAAAGGATTAATAAAAACATAGAATAAGGAGAAGAAGAAGAACAATAATATATGAAAGATAGCCGTCCAACTTGCTTTTCCATGATCTCAGACTTCAGATCAAGTGGAAATATTTTGGGCTTATGAAGCAAGACTTGTACTGGTATTCTAAGGATATTGCCTGAAAGTTTTAAAACAAGCACAATGTTTCAACCGCTTGCAGCCAACAGGGGAAAAACTTAGGAATAAAGTTGCTTCTAAGAGAGTTTTGTATCGGTGAAAGACAAAAACCTACAACCAGGCGTTCGTGTTACCTGTGCAAAAGATGGTGACGACAACTTTTTCCAGCAATGCGATTGGAAAATGTAAATTCTGGGAAAAAAGTAGAAATTCTTGTGGCTATAGGAAAATCATTATTGATTTCTAAAGCTGGACAAACATGAGGAATTCAAATGAGAGCAGAGGAAAGAAAGGCAAGCTGCGCTTAATTGTTCAGCACCTTTCAGACACGAGCTCGACATTCTTTACATAACCTGAGGTGGAAAATAATGATCTTATCTAGACGAAGCACGAATGGGATGGATGGAATTTATGTGAGAGTTTAGGCTTGAGTTTCCGTGACAGCCTTCGCTTTAAGAGTATTATTTGTTTTGTTTTGTTCTTTTTTTTTACTTCTCTGTCTGGAAAGTGAAGTTAGGGGCGTGGCCAATTGGATTAACACTTGTCCTAACCAGACCTGGACTGGCACCTTTTTAATGTAATCTTTTAGTTTATTAGGGCCCGAGCAGTGAGAGTGCAAATTTTGCACACATGTCAGGTCTGGTGAAATATTTTGTATTTTAATGGTTTTACATATGAGCATGGGAAAATGGCTCTGGAGCGCCACCTATGCATTGTTAAATGCAGCCCTACGAAAACATTGATTGAGCTACATGAATGTATTTTGGCACACACGTGTATCATGCTGTGACGGACAAAAAGTCAGTGGGACCACTGACGCAAACACAACAGGAAGTCCGCCATGTTGGATTGAAGGTGACATTTTGGCTCCGTTTTTCCCATTTCCACGTCTCGTACTTTTGCGAACTCCTCCTTGGGATTTGATCGTATAAGCTTCATATTTGGTCAGTGTCAACTACACACCTGGGCCATGTTAAATTGCGGAGCTTTTGAGTTTTCGGGATACGGCGTGATCGTGGTGCCACAGCGAATTTCGATGATTTGCCATGAAAATCTTATTGCCTCTCATTCTTTCATACATTGTGCGATCTGGACCAAAGAGCACACATATGATAAGGCTCCAGCCCTGAACAAATTTCAACTGCCATATTTGACATCAAGGACAGCGCCACCTATTGGGAACAGGAAGTGTCATGTTTTACACTTTGGGGTACAGTATATTGATGGGTAACATCTGCAGCCTCAAATTTCTCCAGGAAAGCCTTAAGGAGTTGGTCTTGGGTTACAATGAAAACTGTGAGTTTTTGTGAAAGGGTGTGACCCCTGCAGCATGGCGAACTTTGATGTCACGCCGTGAAAAACAAATTAGTATAACTCAATAAAATCCAGGCTGATCAGTACCAGACTTTACAGGCATGATGTCAGACCCGCCCTGAACAGATTCATGTGCCCATTGTCAGGAATACGCAGAACGCCACCTAGTGGCAACAGGAAATATCATGTCTTTTATTTTGTTGCACTTAATTTTTACAGGTTCATCAGGTCCACCTCAAAAGCGGTGGATATTAACATCAGTCCCTCGTGATGCTTCAGTGAGAAAATTGTGACTTTAAACTGAACAATGCACCCTGGTGGCAACGCGGTTCACGATGAAAGATGAAGTAGCTTTAGAGGGGCTTGGAAAGTTTAAAAGCTCTTGAAATTTGGCGCACACCTCCAATGTGATGAAGTCTTTCTTATTATGTGATCATTTTTATGGAATATTGGAAAATGGCTCCACAGCGCCCCTTACAAAATTTCAAAACATCAGCCCCTGCTCTGTGTTTCATCTATGAGTCTGAGACCTGGTAAGCTTATTGAAGATATCAAGATGTACAAAAAAGTCTCTTGGAGCAATATCCCAAATCCAACAGGAAGTCAGCCATTTTAAAATTAAAGTGTCATTTTCCGCGACATTTTCCTCTCTTTTCAGGCCTCATACTTAGACGAACTCCTCCAAGGGATTTCATCAAAATGACGTGATCTCCGGTGCAGGGACTCTAAAGACCTTTGTGATATTAAATTGCGACGCTTTTTACGTTTAGGGAAACGGGGTGGTCATGGCGGCACGTGGAGTTTCAATCACTCTCCAAAGAGCAGTAATCTGCTGTCACTCAAAAACACAATGCCCAGTATCTCCCAGACATCGCAGGCATGGGTCGACAGTCAAGCTCAGAATTATTTGATAAGCGATTTCTCAGTAATAGTTAGAGCGCCACCTAGTGGGACGACTATAATCATCATTGAACAAGATGAAATTTTAGCTCGTGGTTCTACGCATGAATTCCATCAATGTGACATCAGATCAGACGTGATGGGTGTAGGTGTTGGGTGTGGCTCGATGCGCCGGGGTGCGAGGGCCCTCATAACGCCTCTTGCAGCTTTAATTATAAATGTAACGGAGAAAAATGGAGCATCTAAGAAATAACAATTTGCAACTGATGAAAATATAAAAGTATAAATATAAAAATATCAAATGAATATAAAATTGCTTTTGTATGGGCTCGTGTTTACTGACAGTCATGTTTCCGACCACCTGTTTAAATTTTGTGTCTGAAGAAAACGTTGTCCAGGGTGAAAGCAGGTGTGGGAACTTAATTGTGCTGTCAGTGAAAATGAAACAGTTTCTACTTGTTTCTACCTGATGCATGACCAAAGAACTCTGCTCTTCATTCATCTGTGTAAAATGAAACTGACATTTTGTGTGTTGACTTTTTTTTATGTTTTTTTAGTTTGTTTGTTTAGTTTGCTTGTAGTCTCTCGTAGAGCAGTTCTGGCCTCCGCAGCCCATATTTAACACCCCTGCTCTGAATCATTGCAGTCAGTGAGTGTGACGCTATCAGTGTGAAGTACTTAGCTGCCTTTACTCAGTTACTCCTCTGTTTTTTTCTATTTTTTACATTTAATATGTTAAATGCAAAAAATAGAAGAAGAAAAAAGAAGATAAAAAATACAGTTGTTGTTTCGGCAGGCAGCACGGTGCTGTGGTGGTTAGCACTGTTGTCTCACAGCAGGAATGTCCTGAGTGTGACTCCACTGGCTGGGTCCTCCTGTGTGGAGATGGCATGTTCTCCCCATGTGTCCAAAAACATGCATTTAGTGGGGTTAGGTTAATTGGTGATTCTAAATAATAATGAAAGGGCATGCATATAAAAAATATTATTAATAAACCAACAAAATGTATTTTTTTTTTTAAATGAATAACTACATGGATGAGCATGAATGGTTGTCTCTTTCTATGCGACGGACGCAGCTTTATCTCAGAAATACTTAGATGCTATGCTGTAACTATAATTATTCGTGGAGCTCATAAGATGTAATGAATGTTTGAAGTGGTTCCACATTCTTACAGACTAAACCATCTGCCTACTTCCTCTAACAGTGAACAGTTTTGCTCAGTTGTTTATCTTCCTGATCTCATTCAGGTGCTTTGAACCAGTCAAAATGGCGCCCCGTGAAGGATACCAGGATGGAAACATCGCAGAGAAGCACATAGCAGAGACTGGAGCGACCAGCTGGTCCACATTCACAAAGCGTCCCATCAGTCGGTGCTTCAGTTATTACCACAAACATACAGAGTGAGACAACATTTAACATTCAGCTGTTACAGTGACACGGGAAGCTTGCTGTTCCGAACGTGGATCCGTACATGTGTAAAATCACTTAATACCAACCAGTCTTGAGAATAAATGCACTAAATGTAAAGGATGATTAAGAGCTGGTGGTCACAGTGCCCGTGCACGATATTCTTGACTTTCTATTTGAAACTATCTGCAACTGACTATAGATTGATGCCAGCTGTATGTAGAAAATGTCCCAAAGAAGTAACATGGTGCAAACTGTTAAATATAGCTTATAACTTCTAAGTAATAAAACACAAACTTGTTTCAGTTCAGCACACTCCGAGGGCAGCTGCTAAATCCTCAACCCTCGAATGACTCTGACTTTATTGATCTTCTGTACTTTTACTGCAGCCAGGCAACATTTTTCTCTTTTAGCCAAAGTGACTGAGTGAATCTGTCTTTCAGTGATGAGCTACAGATGGACGCACCGAAGTTTCCCACAGCCAAGTTTCTGCTGATGAAACACAACTGCAACCAGGAGCTGATCGGATCTAATTTGGAGAGTGAAATTGTGAAGTAAGCATTAATTCCCTGTCTTTGTCTTGCTTTCTGATACCTTTATTGAGAAAATGCTAGCTGGTCTAAAATTAGAGGTAACTCCAAGTGTACAAAGTTCATGAAGCAAAACAACAACCAAACTCCAGCAAACACCAGGATCAAACAGGCACAAAGTCCAAGTAAAATAGGACGTGACCTAAAAAGGGCTTGAGGACAAGATTCAGTGTGACTCTGTGGGGAGACTAAAACATAATACAAAGAAAGAGATATAAATACAAATCTCAACCACTCTTAACTAATACAACAACTCAGTACTGATGGCTGTTCCTCCCTGAGCCTGGTTCCATTGGAGGTTTCTTCCTGTTAAAAGGCAGTTTTTCCTTCCCCGCTGTCGCCAAGTGCTTGCTGTGATTTTCTTTAGGATAAATTACCTTTCAGTAGAAAGTCTTGTTGTGATTTAGCGCTGTATAAATAAACCTGTACTGAACTGAACTTTCTTCATTGTTTGCTTAGTTCACGTGTTTCCCTGTTGTTTTCAGATTTTGTGCAATGCTAAGCTAACCGGCTTCTAGCTGGAACGTCATATTGACAAACTGCGTTGTGTAACAGTTTCAGTGCACTGTTTGTAAATGCATGACTTCTTCTTTTTACAGAACTCCGTGTGTGAGGACAAATAGTAGATGTTTCCCCCCCGATTTATAGAGTCCAACCTGAACCTTTGAAAAGACACGTAAGTTTACTTCCTCCTGATCACATTAAACCATGTTGTCTTTTTAATCATATATGCATAATGGAAATATATTTCACAGGTCATGCCTAAGATGAGGAATGAAATCCTTGAGAAGCTCGATCGATGCTTGTAAATCTCCTGCCAAACTCAGCGGGGCATGAAAAGCGAGACTGCCGTTACAGTTGCTGTAAAAAGTAACTAGAAAAAGACGTAAATGCCAACAAAAACAGGGGTGATGCTGTTCAGTTTTGATTGTGTAGATTGTATTTTTCTACATCTGTATTCTCAAGTGTCAAACGTGCATTTGAAACACATCCAAGAATTGGGCCTTAAAGGTTTATTTAACACTGTGAATGCAAAGATAGAACTGGACCAACATGCAGATGACCTGTAGTTATTTAAAGCCTCTGTGGTTTATTCCCATAAAATATGTAAAAACCTGTGAAGTACTGCAGGTGTCTGTTTATGGTGGATCGTCTTTGATACCAGGGTCACGGTTTCCTACCAACAGATTGATTTCCATCATCTTTCCTTATAAGGCAGTGTTGGATGCTTGTTTGTTATGTGTTTTTCATTTCATGTCAACAAATTCCATAAGAAGATTTCTTTAATACTTCAGGTGATTGCTGTGAGTTTTATCAAACAGGGAGAACTTGTCAGTGCTCACTTTCACATCTGGAGTAATCCACATCTGAGTTTTTTGACAATGATCAGCCCAGCGTCACAGAGGAGTGACAGTGTTTATGGGCTTCTTATGGAATTTAAATTGTAGCCATCTGAACGTTTCCACTCGATTTCACTGATATGCCGTTTTTCTTTCATAGAGTTTGTTTGTTCTTGTTGTGGATTCAGTTCAACTGATGTTTGTATTGCGCATCACAGTTTTGTTCCATTTGACGGGAGATTTTTAAAAAGTAGTCATGTAAATAAAAACATTTAAACTGGTGTGTGTCACAGTAGATTTGAGTAAAAAGAAACTAAAGCATTGGTTTGTAACAGGGACTCAATCTTAAATGAGCTGTGGGTCCCTGCTGGCCACTTTAGTGCTAAAGTAGTACAAATAAATAAGAAAACATCCAGAAATCCAAAAATGTAGTAGTTTTTCTTTTTACTTTTCGCCATTTCTTTCATTTTAAACTGCAAATGTAAACTTGTATTTTGCCTTCATATTAAATCATTTTTTGCTTTTTAAAGAAGAACAACAAACAAATCCCCCTAACAAAAAAAGCAGCTTCAAGGGCCAGATTGCATTGTATTCCTTCACATACACGAGCCACAAGTAGGGGTGATTTTCTTTAGGATAAATTACCTTTCAGTAGAAAGTCCTGTTGTGATTTAGTGCTGTATAAATAAACCTGTACTGAACTGAACTTGTGTGTTTTCCTGGCGCTTTCAAATTTTGTGCAATGCTAAGCTAACCGGCGTCTAGCTGGAGTTTCAGACCCCTGGTTTGAAAGAAAGGATTTTTTTTTTTTAAGTAACACTTCCATCATGTGACAAAAGAAAGGCAGGGAAACAGAATGAAATGATTAATATTTAAACAAGTTTCCAAACATTTACCAATAAATGAAGCCATAAAACTACTCACATTAATCACATTAATTTCAGCATTTCATGTTATGAATTTAGCATTTTTGTCAGTTTTAAAGACATTTATGCATTTTATAATTTTGAGAAATAGATGATGAGAATTTAAAAATGTATACGATGTTATTAAGAAATAAAAGGTGTTTTTAAATGTATTTTTCTACAGTGGATTCTTAGCTGGACGTTCCTATTTCACAAACTTTAAACTTTCCATTTTATTTACAGGAAAAAAAATGTTAATCTTTTATGAATAAAAAGACATTTTGAATTTCATTCAACAAAAAAGAACAAATTGTGATATCATGAAAAAATATGTATTTCCATACAAGGGTTTAAATCCTAAAGAATTAGACTTTGATAATGAAAACATTTTAATATTTAACATCGTAGGTGCTGAACAGCCCATATAGATCCAGCACAGTGAGTGCTTGTGCCTCTGTGTTGATTGACAGAAAACTCTAAAGAAGATGCTACTGAGCGTCTCAGTATAAGTCTGAGTTGAACTGAACTAAGGAATCACTGAACAACACGATCAGATGCTTTTCAATGACTTGTTAACACCTCATTTATTTAATCCATCATTTCAAAAAGCAACACATGATGTGCAGATCACTTTAAGGGGCTGCCACAAAGAAACAAACTGTGCAAATAGTGCATTTTTATAGAGATACAGCAAAAACAAAGGCAGACGAGAGAAAAGCTGAGATTCAAAGAACACGAGCAAACAGTCAGATTTCAGATATATTTCTGTGTTTAAGTTGATTGATTTGAGCTCAGCCTTTTATATTTTAAGCTTCTGATTTAGATTTAATCTGATATCACAAAAGCTGAAAAGGTGAGGAGCTGAGAAAGCGCTGGACCAGGAGGTAGAAACACAGGGAGGTAGAGAGGAAGACTAAACAGAAAGAGCACACTTAAGGCCCAATTTCCAACAACATTAAAGTATCAGGTCTATCTTACAGACAGACACACCGATTAGCTTCAACAATGGCTTTAAAGAAAACTGTTCAGCTTATAAAGTTCACACGTTTGTCCGTGACGGTTTAATGGCAACGAGCTGCTGTCATGCTGTCAGCTGCAGTCAGTAAAGATCCTTACATTTCAAATTTACAGCACAAAACAGCATCATGCAGAGGAACAGACCAACGAGGAAGACACTAATAGTGATGCTGCGTTCCAGATGTGTTAGAAGATCAGAAGATTCTGATGCATGAGGCTTCATGCATCTGGTTAATCAGAAGGTATTTAACTGTAAATATTCCAAACCTGCAATAATATCTTTTGGCAACTTGAGGGGAGCAGAAACAAAGTACAAAGACAAAGCTGGTGTAATATCTTCTTGATAACGCACTTAAAGACATATTTTCCACAAGGTGAAGCCATGTTTGCATCCACAAAAGTCCTCTTTTAATCACCAGAAGTTAGGGCTGATTTGAGCAATAAAAAGGTTAAAACTGAAATTGTCTATTTTGACATGGACATGGTCACGGTGATATTTACCCAAATTTTGACATAAATCAGTCAAAGTCCACAAAGTCAATATGAAATCATGAAAGTCTTGTGGTCTGACTTCGTCGCACTTTACACCAAAGTGCAGTTCTGTTCCAAATAGGACCAACACTTAATCCAATTTCAAAGGAACGCCACAAGCATTGAAGGCTTTTGTTTGTTGGATTCTCCTCAACTCTACACAGACTATCCAAGTAGCCGATCAGTATAGTGTTACATGTAGCAGCTGAACTGTAAGAGGCAATTCTTAGAGTAGGTGGAGACCAAATATGCAGCTGAAAGAGTGAAAGTTTGACTTTTGGGGTGAATAGTTGATTCAGGATTGTGAAAATGTGACAGAAGCTACTCTTTTAGATCCCCCATGACTGTTAACACCGGATAATTTAAAATGACTAAAAGGCAGAATGCAAATAGTATCACACGTATCACAGGCAGACGTCCTGATCTAAGATAAGAGAGCTTTGATTGACTTCATGGTAGCAAAAACATGTGACTGCAGTGTCTCATGGTAGCAACGCTGCACACACAAGTTCACCAAGGGGAGATCTATCCAAGCACCGCTGTTCAGTCGTTCAGTCAACCAAACATTGGGAATCACCATCTGGAACAGTGACAGACTTTGGCATCATAACTTTCCGAATTAGATTTGATGGATATTCAGCAGGTGAACTCAGTAATGGACAATCACGTGTCTTTATTCCTGCTGCTTGTCTAAACTGGCAACAGTTTGCAGACACAGTCATCACAACAACTTACTAAAGTGGTAACATGTTGTTCTACCGCCCCCTGGTGGACATAAAACATCCATTATACCAGTGACAAACCAGTATTACCTGTTAATGCAAAGTTAGCCATTGTGGGAAATTTCCGCTTTCTGACACAAAAGGAAATGCAGCAATTTAATAAACTCTTCATGCATGCTTCTCCAAAATAAAATAGCTTTGTACAAGTCTATAATTTCCTAATAGTTTCCTGGAAATAGTGACACGTTGTATGAATTGATCTCAATAACTGGAGTCTTTCTAAAAGTCAACCAATGAAAATAATTTATTACATCTAGAAAAATGTTCCCAATTACACACAAGTAATAAATTAATATTTATTATTATTTAAATCCCCCAATCACCAAGTTACAGTAGTGGTTTCCAGAAAATTATTATTAGGAAATTAGAAACCAGCAACATAGAGCTATATCAGTACAGCTGGTATAAACGTAGGTCACTTGAGGCTTAAGTCATGCAGAATCCACAGTATGAGGAATGTGTGTTAACATCAGCGTACAGTCCGTCATCTTTGGCACGTTTGATTTCCTGTTTGACATAAATATTAAAAGCAGCCACATGAGACGAGTTTAAAAGGAAAACATGTGCAGAGACGCCCGACAGCTCGATCCGGCTCTTCATCCCCGCCTCTGCTCTGCTGGATTTAACGATTTAGTGTCTTTTGAAAGCAGAAGAGTCAGAGCTGGACGTTGCATAGTGTTGTTAGAGAACGGAGGCTCAAGCTGTACTTAAAAAACAAACAAAAAAGGTAGAGTAATAGCTTCACGGTGACAGGGGAATTTCATTTTTTCCTGTAAACACGAGGCCTAGATTTTCAGGCACTGTAGAGTCCATCGCTCCCTCTGTTGCTGGTTTGTACGCCCATGTCTGTTGCTTCTGTTCAGAAGCAACCTGTGTGCACATATGAGCTCTGGGAAGCTGTGGAGTCTCTCTCAGTCTTTGAACATTGTAAGGTTAGGTTCATAGATGTTACATCACAGCTGACGCCATGCTGGAGGTGACGTTTACAAGGCTGTAAACAAAACTGCTGTATGTCTGTAACAAAGAGTCAATTCTGGTTTTTGGAGCTACTAAACACAGAAAGTAACACACACCAAAGAGCCACAACATTTAGGTCTGTCCACCTTCTGTCATAAATCAGATGGTGGATAGTCATGTTAAACATGGCTGAGCCCAAAACTCACACTGCTCCAAACCCTCCGTTTATAAAAATGTTTCCACTATTGGCTCTGTATGATGTCACAAAGTGGGGGCAGTCATAATGTGGTCACCCCAGGCTGTGAGAACAGAAGTCCTGGCAGTTTAAATGAATAACATTTGTAATTTTGATGCAATTAAAGATTCTGCCCCAGGGCCCTGGTATGTATCACGATTTCTGCAGACCAAGCTCATGCACATCAACATGCTACCACCTGTTGCAACAGCAGTGGTCTCCTCCACAAAGCAAAAACTGCCCAGGACTTGAGGTCCATGCCCGACCCTAATGACTGTCCTTTAATAATGTGGGCTGCATTGATTGCTCTGCCTGCTCTGGCTCATCCTGCTGATGGTCGACCAGATTTTAGTGAAGATTAGAAGTTTTGGCCTCTAGGTGGAGATCGTGTTCCCGGGAAGGTTTTGCGTCATGTTTCATCATGCTGGGACGAGACCGCTGCTGTCAGGGAGTGTTGGTAACATAAAAGGGTGTATGCATTTAGTCTGCAACTATCTTTTGATGGGATGCCAGAACTCAAAGCTTCTCAGCAAAGCACTGTTTTTTCACAAGATGTGATTCACCTGTCAGAAGGTTTAATGTTGTGGCTGCTAAGTGTGTATAGTCAGGTGTGGTCTCGTATATTCGTTTAGAAACTGGAGCTTATTAGAGCTTTTTCAGATTAGTGTAACTCAAACAAATGTGGGTTTGAACAAACACACAAAAGCCTGCTTGGACAAAATTTGGGGAACTGACCGCATTTTAGTTCCTGCTTTATTGACATGAGTATCCAGAAATATTTCTGCCTTAAGGGCAGACATTCCTCTAAAGCTGCAGCTTAAAGCTCATCACAGTAATTAGTAGGTGTTTCTAAATAATCTCCGATTTCTGTGATTTCCTTGTGTGACACAACCATTTTAAACGGTTTTGACCACACCTGTTTTCCTGTGGCACGCCTGTTGAGGCTGCCAGGTAATCTATTTAAATCACATAAATTGCCTGTTGTCAATACATTTATTTATCCTTTAAACTTCATGTATGATTTTATCTATGATTACTTCATTTTTCCAGTCTCTGCTCTCTGTGAACATGTCAGCATTTTTGACATCGGTCTGTGTGTTTGTGGAGAGTCTCAACTCAGGGAGATGCTGTCTTCTTAACATGCAATCATGAGCTATAATCTATGATGTGAAACAGAGATCATAACATTTAAAAAGCTCCAGCATGACCTCATCTGTTTTTGGTCAGAGCCCCGTCAGACCTCCAGAATGGCGTCAGAGTGTTTTCTATCCACCTTCCACTCAACGAACACAGACGTGCCCCCTCTGCCTCAGGTCCAGACCTCCATGGGCACCATAGCCTCCTTGGAGCCGATGGGTGGAAGCAGGTTTTGTTCAGACAGGAACTGAAGAGGAAACTGAACGAGGAAGCCACGGATCTTCTTCAGCTCCTCCTGAGCCCGAGCCGGGTCCTCCTTGTCCAGGCCGGCCTTGGCCAGGTAGCCCTCCAACTCCATTATGTTACGGACGTCGCTGGATGGCAGACAGCGGAAAACCTGGAGGAGCAGGAGAGAAACAGGAGCTTGGAGCAATTTTTTCATGTCATTATTCAGGATCTATGACTGATTATGTAGTTATAGTATTCCTCCATGACTGTGTGACAGCAAGTGGAAAAGTTCAGCTTTACCTTCAGCTGATATGCTTGTAGTTTTAATATTGACTAAATCGTCCATTAAATAATAGAAAACTCATGTAAAAAATATATTTTAGAAAAAGAAAGAAAAAGTTGAGCTGAATACAAAGGAGTACACTCACTCGCTGGTAGATGGAGGCGTTGCGAGCGCTGGTGGACATCCAGACCTCCTTGTAGAAGTGATCGCTGATTGGATCCGAAACATCGATGGTGGGATCTGTGTAAGTGCCGAGGATCGTCCTGATGGACACAGGAGGAGGGTGAGACACACAAAGATATACTGAACAATATAATAAGTAAAAACAGAGCAACAACCTGCTTTAAAATCTTTACATTTCAGAGAGACTTAAAGGGTAGAAAATGAATATAATAGTCATACAAAATTTACACATTTACTTCGAGACAAACTTGAAAAGAATTTAAAAGGCAAATAAGGACTATGTATAAAAATGGATACAATATAGCATAACTTAAAGCTTAAAGGCTGCACTTCAGTCACATCTGGATTGTTTAATTTCATGGATTGAACCACATATTAAGAAGCAGTGACTGTGTGGATGTTTGCACTATCACACCTCTTTTTATCTGTTCTCTTTTTTCTTTTTGAAAGACAACAATGTAACTAACTAATCAGGATCTAGATGTCAGTATGGATGCAGAAACTCAAGTCGCGCGTGATGTGAAGGGAAATTTCCAAACTGGCAGAGGTGTGCAGTCTGAGACTGTTTGAAAGTCTGAGAAGTTTGAAATCTGCACCCAGTGAGAGGTGGTGAAGAGCAGAATCCATGTCAGAAAACAAGGAGGTTGGGAGAGCAGTAATGCACTAATATTAAATGAATCTGAAAGAGGGGCTTTGCCTCAAACACGCTCCTTCAGGCTGGGACTGAACCTCCCATTCTTTCACCACGTTAGCGTTGGACAGCTGATTTGAGAATGTACGTTTCCAGTTATCATCATCATTAAATAATCAGTGTTTCTGTCAAATAAGCCTTTCTAATGTGTAATTGCACATTTTTCAGTACTTGAAGCACTCGAGCCGGAGCTGCAGGGCGTATTTTCCCGCCTTGTACGGCTCTCCGTCCATCACCGAGTCCACCATCTCCGAGTCCTCCACGATCACCGCCACCTCGCTGTCCCGCTTTCCCAGCATGCTCCGGTCGTTGATGTTGGCAGAACCTGAAGAAACGGAGGATCAAACCAGGCGTCAGGGGACAGAAAGCACCAGCAGGGGGCGCTGCAACACTGGATTTTAGACTGTTTAGGTTTCTGCTGTTCAGGCTGTTTGCAGCTCTCTCACAGCCAGTTTGAGTGTACTGGAGGTTTTCGCTTCACTTTATGTTAGAATCACATCCTAATCATAAGACCTGCAGCTAAACAAATACATTTCACTAAAACTACCACGAGACACTAAAAGACTTAATTACAATTAATTCAACAGGAGAGATTTTTTTTAAATAAAAGTTTACTTTTACTTTCTTGTGCTAATTCAGTTTTTAGGGAAATGTTTTTCTTTTAAACTTATCTTTGTGGGTGTGGGCAAAATAAAAGCACCAACTTTCCATTTAAAAACAGAGAAAAACGCATTTATTCCTAAATTTACTTACGATGCAAACAGCAACAAAACAGTCAAGACATCAGCAACATATCCTGACAGTATTATAGGATGCTGACACTGTTCAGTGGTCAAGAGTTACTGCCAACTATCACCTAAGCTTAGAGATGATTCACAGAAAAAAGATCTTGAGATGAAGTTTGGAGGAGGAAGTTCTGCTCCCTCAGATTATCTCTTTATTCTGGCCGAGTATTTTTATTTTAACCATCACTTCCCCACATTGTCAACCAATATTTATAATACTGATGTCACCACATTATCAGATAATTCTGCCTTTGAAATCTACTGTACTAACTCTCCTCCCCATCACCACCACATCCGTCCGGGTGTCAACGACTCTCAGATTATCTGTACACAACACTCTGGGCCTTTCTTATGAAAACATCTGAGAAACTCAATCGTTGCCTCCCAAATTAACCCATCAGTCTCATTTTATATCTCGATATATAAAAAAGTGGCTTTAGATGACGCCACTTGTGGCCACAAGTGGTGCCCTCCCACGGTGGGTTTAAAACCTGAACTAAAAACCTCGAGATTTTAATTCAAGCGCCTGAAACTCTGAAACTGTCCACAGTAAGAAGGTAACATTTTTAAACAGCATCATTTAATATTAAAACAAACAAACAAAAATGTAATACCGTGCGTTTGGTTGTTTACATGAAATGATCCTGATGATTTTATAACACACAAACCAAGAAGTCAAATCTAAGGAATCCACTTCAGTAATTTCCTTAGATTCACTCATTTTTGTCTTTTACTTCAAACATTTATTTGCAAAAATAAGAAAACTTATTGTCTTTTACAGCTACTATGTCATCAGTGATCAAAATAATGTATAAATTATACTATTTATTGGAAATTCTGTAATTCTGAATTAAATTATTAAAACTCTTATAGCAATTTCCAAATAAAACCAGAGTTGTGGAAGCACGCGTCTTTAAATGAACTTATAAACCGAATAGATCATCAGCTTCCTGTAAAGCACAGCATCTTCCACTAATCTGCACAAAAGACAAACTCTCATCAGAAACAGGTGTTTGATTTCATCTCTCTCCATCTTTGAAAACTGTCTTGTCTTGTGGAAACTGAGTCGTGACTTTGTTTTGAACCATTTTAAAAACATCTAAAATCTTCTGACACGTCTCACTCTGCAGCTCTCATTTCTCGCTTCACTATTATACATGTTCAGGGTGGAATTTAATTCCTATACTCAGTTGAAGCTGCTCACCGATGACGACGGTGTTGTCGTCCGCGATTAGCATCTTGCTGTGGACATAGATGAGCTCAGTGACGAGCTTCCCCTCCAGATCAGTGTGAGTCCTCAGACCAGCGATGGAGATGTAGTTTATCCAGTTATCTCCCACTGCAAGCAAACGCCACACAGTTACAATCACATCAGTATTTTAGCAGTTTGAGGGTTTTGATCATTGAAATTGTATAGAAAGAGCAGAAAATCCACACGGTCACCTAGTGTTTGCTCATAAGGAACTGACTGATGCGCTTCTCTGGCTAATACTATCGATTATTTATCTTACAATATAAAAGTGTGAGTTGGTGATATACAAATGAAACCGAAGTGAGCGAGGGAACTACGAATAAAATGTTCAAACCGACTCAGGTAAGAGCTTCATTGCTACAACTACAATTTACAGGAAAACATTGCTGAAGTTACTGTAACTGTAACAATCTACACTGTAACTGGAATCCCATTTTAACACTGCGCTGCAATGACTTGAATGGCATGGACGGTTTCATTTTAGGGATAAAAGGAGTTTCTGGTTACTACACAAGTTAGGACGTAGATTTCCCGCAGAAGTATAAACCAAGCTTTAGGCATTACTGCACAAATATACACGATAAACAGGATTTGAGATTAAAAGTCTATCTAAGATTCAGCTGACTGTAAATAAACTGCTTTTTTCAGAACTAATTTATTAACTTAACCCTACATATGTTAAAGGCTGTGACACAATGATGGAAAATACAGTGCATACAGTGCAAAGAGAGCTCATAGTCCCAACCAGAGCGGCTACGTGACACCCTGTAACCATCAGGGTGTTGCAGTTAGTGCTGACTTACTCTCTTTCTTGAGCTGGGAAATGATGGAGTGGTCTCCTCTGTTCATGGTCCTGCAGGGACAGAGAGACAGAGGAGGATTAGCAGCAAGTCCACATTCCACACAACACAAGGCTCTGTGTGTGTCAGCATGTTTGAACAGGAAGCGCTGCCTGTTTACTCAAGAATGTGGGCGAGAAAAAAATGCTTCAACAAAAAAAGGAACGGAGTGAAGGCACACAGCACCCACACACACGGCAGATCTAACAGGTGTGTGTGTTAAAAGGTAAGGTGTGGCAGTGGTTTAACATGGCTCATTCTTTGTTACTTACAAACACACACACACCTGTAGTTGAAGTGCATGACAGCCTGGATGGCGCTGCCGCCTCCAGTGTTGATGTCTCCTTCAAATCCCGGCAACAGCGGCGTCACCACATAAACGCGATACGTTTTACCCTCCCTAAAATCACACATAGAAAATCACAACATTTCAGTGTATTTATGAGGCTTTTCACAATATTTTAGACTCGTTTGTCTTTATTTGGTGACATCCAATGATTGGCAGCTTTTCCCTCAACTGCAGAGTTCGCTACCAGGCTTGACACTTCAGGTGGTGATTAAACATCCATCAACTGTCCATCCGTTTGGCAACCTTATCCAAGATGCCATCAAACAAAGATCAGTGCCTCCAGGACCAGAACATCCGAAATATCCAATAGCTTGGTAGAGGGTTATATTCGCGCTTCACTCATTAAAGGCTATTTTAATGAGCTCAGTAACTTGAGAGGAGGAAGAGGTACTTCAGTCCTTCTAAACATGACTATAAAATCAAAACAATCCTCTAAATAACTGTACAACAACAAGCAGTCCGTGAATTTTCCAGAATGGACATTGTTCTTGTGCACAACTTTGACTTTGAGCCCAGGAAGTTGGTGCAAAAACAGATGTGTCTTCTCAGAAGCATAAACTCAGATAAAAACGTATCTATGCGGGTAAAAAAAAAAAAACACATCTGCTATAGTGTAAATAAAAAGATTTGATTAAGAATTTGAACTTCAGAGTGTGGCCATTTTAAAGATCTTTAAATGAATTATGCATTAATTATGCTACACATGTTTTCTTGTGTATGTATCCACTAAAGCTGGAAGGTTCATCAAAAACCCATCCTGGACTGTTTATAAACTGAAGCCACAGAGACGTCGGGGCAGGTTTGTGTTTCTGCAGGATAGAATAAACTTCCCGCCAGCAAAACATCACAGAGAGGAGAACCAAAAGGAAAGTATCCAACGAGCTCTTCGACTGTGTCAGACCGAGTTCATCTGTTAAACATGTGGAAGGTACACAGAGCAACACAAACACTGTGTTTCTAGGAAATAATGTCACAATAAACCAGAGCGAGTGTCGAGTCCATCGGAGTGTTTTTACTCTAAACACACAGCAGCCACACAAACATCGACAAACTGTGTCTTCTTTCAGCGTTACGCTGTGTGCGTGTGCATCTGTGTTTTACCTGTACGCACGAATGATGCGCTCTGCAATCGCGTCTCCTATCTGGTTGAAAACATATTTGTTGTCGGCACAGCTGATGAAGAACTGATTCTGGGAGATAAAAACAGAAACATTCTTATATCCTGTACAAAGGTCATAAATATTTTCTGCACAGTGAAGAAAAGCGAAGTGCTCCTATGGATATCAAAGCTTCATGCTGCATACGCAGACCTGATTCTGCAAGAACATGAAGCCAAAATAAGGCTGAAGCTTTAAAAATCAAGTTGGTATCTTTCTATGTTGCAGCGTTTAGAAACAATTTCTACTTTTGTTGTTATACTTCTACTACAGGAAGGTGTTATATGTGTAAAAATGAAAACCTCTATGTAGATGAAGTGCTGGCTGTTCTTGATGACGTGGACGTAGGCATTGTGGATGGACTCTTCATGGTATTTGATGCCAGCAGACCAATCTGAAGCTGAGCGCAGGATCTGAGGGAACACAGATTAGCGATGGGAATAAGTCACAGGACTCTGTTTCCTGTCACTCAGAGGAAACTTCACAGACAAGATTTATTACCTTTTTATGTTTATTTCAGCTTTTACAAAAAAGTTGGAAACTGTTCCTTGTGAACATGTTTCTATATTTGGTTATCAGCTAGTTGCATTCCCATTTATTCCCATATTTTGATTTTATTCTGCTCAATTTTTCCATGCTGAATAACCTGATGTGGGTTAGCAAATAAATTACAAACAAATAACTATGTAGAAAATTTATAACATTTTTAACATTCCTTTTTTATGTTTTGGGAACCTCTGAACTGTATCTCAGATGACGTTTTGTTGGTTTGATTTGAGTGTGATCTTCAGCAGGTATTTTGCAGTTGAACGTGAAGCAGCTGGAATGAGAGTCAGCACCTCCAAGTCTGACCTTGTACAGTTTCCAAGTACGAGGTCTTGGTTCTCTGCCAGAAAACAGTGGATTTCTACCTCTGAGTTGGGGAAGAACCCCAAGCAAGGACAATAAAGATCTTATTCACAACTGATGTGATCCTAAACTGACCACAAGACAATGCAGTCAAACTCTACGAAGGTTATTTGATATGAATCACTGAATATTATCTTCATGGAACTGAAAGGATGTGTGTGCAAAAGGAATCGTGTACAATTGTATGATCTACTGTACAATATGAAGCGCCTTGAGGCGACTGCTGTTGTGATTTGGCGCTATATACATAAAACTGAATTGACTTGAATAGAAACATAATTGGACCTAAGGCAGAGCTCTGGGGGACGCCACGTCAGTTCAAGTGGCAAAGTTCTGGCCTAATAATTATAAAGCTCCTGTCTGAAAAGTGAGAAACAGGCTGATCCGGACACAACAAACTACATAATAATGTATATTACAGTATATAAACCAATGTTTGTAGCTTCAGCTTTTTACAATTAATGTAAAACTAATTAATTCACCGAAGATTAAGGCACATAACTGACACCAGATGACTATTAGCTAAGCCAGCAAAAATAACAACAACCCCAAAATAGCCTACTTGGGGGTTAGTACCTCTACTAACCTGTACTTTGGTGGGGATGCAGTTGGGGACTTGGTATCGCTGTTCTCCAGCAGTGGTGTGAGATTTGGGCAGCAGATATGGGTATGACAGGGAGCGGTACTTTGGCTTCACAAGCTGGTAATGCAACAGAAAAGAGATCTCATCAACTTTTTCTTCTACAGTCATGAAAATCAAGCAGACTTTGTTTAGTGCAAGTCAGTTCAACCAGGGATCACATAATTTTTGATCACAACTTTCCCAGTTCTGTCATTTTTATTCAGACTGAAGCAGCAGCAGCAGCATGACCCCCAACCTTAGTGAAATTCCACCGCTGGATGAAATGTCTGGCCACATCCCGAGCTGCTTTCCCATGAACCACTGAGGCGATGTCATGCCAAGGCATTCTGGGAGTTTTGTGCCTGTCTATGAAATCTAAAGAAGCAGAAACAGGAAGTTCAGACCTAAAGAAAAGCATCCTGCATCAAGAGTGAGACCATCAATGATGTGCTTACCATCGAAAGGCTTATCTAGCTGAATCCAGTCCTTGTGCACAAAGTTGCAGTAGTCTTTCCCGTGCCAGAATCGCGTGTTCCCATGCAACTCTCCGACCCCCGCAGGCTCATTTTGCACTGGGTCAGAGGCTAAAAAAACAATTGATATTGCTCAATTATCTTAGATTAGATGAAACTTTATTAATCCCTCGGGTGGGTTCCTCCGGGAAATTCGGTTATCTACCAGTTATCTATCATCAAAAGAAGACAATGAACTATTCTTATAAAAGCTATTTCAGTGAGTTCACCCAACCTGGGGCGTTCATTTTTGACCAGTTCTTATTATACTTATTTCAAACCATTATATGGTCAACATACAATGATAACAACGGTCTGTTCTTTGAGCATTTCAGTTTTTCTGATGTTGCACCTGTGCTGTTTAAACAACGCACCATTTTCATGGTGGGATTTCCAAAGATACTGCTGCTGACAAAAATACACATCCAAGCACACACCACAGTTAAACTGTATATCAGAGATGGATGGAGTCAGCACGGTACGTGAGATTTATTGTCCAAAGTGATACAAATAAGGACCATATTTTAATAGTGGCCGTGGATCAATAGAGGCCATAAACTGATCTGGAAAGTGTTTACTGAGGTCATAGATCAAATGAAAAGTACACTTTCATACAATCAAACAAAAGAAAAAAGCCTGCCATTTAAAAATAGGTTTAATACCTTTACATGAGCTTTGGCTTTTTATTAAATTATTAAATGTTGTTTATGTAGCGCCAATTAACAACAACAGTTCTTTCCAAGCTCCTTAGACAACAGTCACCTGAAGTCGTTTTATACATTTTTATGTGGGATGAAGATCCCACAAGTTGGACATTGACTCTTTTAACAAGCATGTAATCATTACATTAAAAAATAAAACCACCTAATTTAACACACATATCTCTTTAGGCCTAAACTGACAGTGCCAATAACACACATTCAGACACAGCAATAGATGATGTTTTTAATACTAAATGTGTTAGTCTAATGTGGTTGTATGGGGTCTGCACAGCTATTAAGGATCAAATCAGCTTCTAAATGGTTTTTCTCCCTCTGCTTGCTTCTTACAGTCTTTGAGGCTCAGGACCAGCACAGCACACATTACATCAAACTCTTACTTATCAAACGGAGTCTAGAAAAGCAGCTGCTGGACAGAGAGACATAACCTGAGTGGGAAGTATTTTGGTTTTCCAATATATTAGTAATTGTCAGTGACAATTGCTAATAACTGCAACTGTAATTATACTGCAGATCAACCTGTTTTACTTCTTGTTTCATTTGTTCTTTGCTTTGGGGAACTTGTTTCTTTATTGATCGTTTCCTGCCTTCTGATATTAGAGTTGCGTTATGACTGCACTATGCGGTCGCTGATGAGTTAATTCCACAAGACATCCTGTGTAAGTAAATACAAACAACGACAGCTTAATCTGCATTTCTTGAAAAATCATATCGCACAAACTTAGTTTAGAGCAGAGGTGTCTACACCAGAGGCCTGATAATGAACTAATCACTGGATTCAGGTGTGTTGACTCTGGGTGAGATCTAAAACCTGCAGGACACCGGCCCTCGAGGCCTGGAGTTACCCAGCCTTGGTTTAGAGGGTCCACACTGTCTGCACAATATATAATGAAGTCTGCAAGTTTTTGAACAGTTAAATTTGCTTTGTGTCCAAATCATTATACAAATAATCACAATGAAAAGTTCTTGAACATAGCTCTTTTTAAAAATATGCTTTCCTGACATTAATGTGTGTTGGGTGGTGGTCAGGGCTATCCAGACTGACAGGTGGGACATTGAATGTCGCCTCTCCGGTGGGGAGGGAGCCTGAGATTGTCTACTTTGAGGTCTGTTCTACAGCAAATGCAGGAAAAAAATGTTTAAGAAAGCAAATGAGTTCTTTTTGAATGATACTTGTATTCAGTGTTATATTAATATAAATGCTGCACTAGAAATTTCAAGGATTGTAAAAAAATAGTGTGATTTTTTTTAAGTAAGTTAGCACAAATTATTTTTTAATTTAGTAGAACTTGAAATGATTATCAGAGGGTAAACATTTAGTATTGTGCCAGAAACACCTGGCTATTCTTAGTACTGTATACCTGCAATGAACGTTATCTTAAGTAAACTTCACTTTGTGTTTTGAGGCAATGAGTTTGCATAGTCTTTTTAAGTTCTGGGAACTAATTCAATTTTACAGTGCAGCTTATCTTAGAGAGCCATGGAGACTCTGTCAGTGATATATGGGTGTTGAAAATGCTTCAACAGCCATTTTAAAGACATAAAACAGCAGCTGGAAGGAGGACAGGACATAGAGGCTGCAAGCAGACTGAACTCCACTCACCCTGTTTGCACTACAATCACTTCACCTACCCGCCAGGCTGGAGGCTCATTTCAAAAACATATTCATACGGTCAACTGTATCAGATGTGCAAACAAAGAGAAGAAGCAACAGCAGGGGTGATTTTTCTGCCCTTATTGTTTAATTTGCATCACGTTCCCTGTGATATGACATCAGCAGGATTAACGTAGATGAACGTGGCAAACAAACAAAAAGCCTGCAGCAGCTGTTTTACTGCAGGAACGAAACACGCTCAGAAACGTGTTTGTTTAAAAAAATAAATAAATGGAGTGAAAGTGATTACAGGCTGTGGTATATCATTAAAGGGAAAATCTGAAACAGGCCACAATCAGACTGAGCTGTGAGTTATTTAAGAGAAGGCTGGTTGATTCCTTATCATTAAACTCACAAATACACGTTTTCACCCTGTGTGTGCGTTTTTCCCCCTTACTCCCCCATTTCTTAGCTTTTTTTTTTTACGTCTATGAATGTATTTATGTTCTCAGCTCACTGCGTGTGCAGGTGCAATGGACTAGATAACAGCACTGAGAACCTTTGGTCGTTTGATCAAAACGTGTTATTGCATGCCCTTGTACACAGCCCCACAATGTTTCAGTTTCAATGTCTCTAATGCATACACCATGTATATAGTTCACTCACATATACAGTGGGGCAAAAAAGTATTTAGTCAGCCACCGATTGTGCAAGTTCCCCCACTTAAAATGATGACAGAGGTCAGTAATTTGCACCAGAGGTACACTTCAACTGTGAGAGACAGAATGTGAAAAAAAAATCCATGAATCACATGGTAGGATTTGTAAAGAATTTATTCGTAAATTAGGGTGGAAAATAAGTATTTGGTCACCTCAAACAAGGAAAATCTCTGGCTCTCACAGACCTGTAACGTCTTCTGTAAGAAGCTTTTCTGTCCCCCACTCGTTACCTGTATGAATGGCACCTGTTTGAACTCATCATCTGTATAAAAGACACCTGTCCACAGCCTCAAACAGTCAGACTCCAAACTCCGCCATGGCCAAGACCAAAGAGCTTTCGAAGGACACCAGGAAAAGTATTGTAGACCTGCACCAGACTGGGAAGAGTGAATCTACAATAGGCAAGCAGCTTGGTGTGAAAAAATCAACTGTGGGAGCAATCATCAGAAAATGGAAGACATACAAGACCACTGATAATCTCCCTCGATCTGGGGCTCCACGCAAGATCTCATCCCGTGGGGTCAAAATGATCATGAGAACGGTGAGCAAAGATCCCAGAACCACACGGGGGGACCTGGTGAATGACCTGCAGAGAGCTGGGACCAAAGTAACAAAGGTCACCATCAGTAACACACTACAACGGCAGGGAATCAAATCCCGCAGTGCCAGACGTGTTCCGCTGCTGAAGCCAGTGCATGTCCAGGCCCGTCTGAAGTTTGCCAGAGAGCACATGGATGATACAGCAGAGGATTGGGAGAATGTCATGTGGTCAGATGAAACCAAAGTAGAACTTTTTGGTATAAACTCAACTCGTCGTGTTTGGAGGAAGAAGAATACTGAGTTGCATCCCAAGAACACCATACCTACTGTGAAGCATGGGGGTGGAAACATCATGCTATGGGGCTGTTTTTCTGCCAAGGGGACAGGACGACTGATCCGTGTTAAGGACAGAATGAATGGGGCCATGTATCGTGAGATTTTGAGCCAAAACCTCCTTCCATCAGTGAGAACTTTGAAGATGAAACGAGGCTGGGTCTTCCAACATGACAATGATCCAAAACACACCGCCCGGGCAACAAAGGAGTGGCTCCGTAAGAAGCATTTGAAAGTCCTGGAGTGGCCTAGCCAGTCTCCAGACCTCAACCCCATAGAAAATCTGTGGCGGGAGTTGAAAGTCCGTGTTGCTCGGCGACAGCCCCAAAACATCACTGCTCTCGAGAAGATCTGCATGGAGGAATGGGCCAAAATACCAGCTACTGTGTGTGCAAACCTGGTAAAGACCTATAGTAAACGTTTGACCTCTGTTATTGCCAACAAAGGTTATGTTACAAAGTATTGAGTTGTATTTTTGTTATTGACCAAATACTTATTTTCCACCCTGATTTACCAATAAATTCTTTACAAATCCTACCATGTGGATTCATGGATTTTTTTTTCCACATTCTGTCTCTCACAGTTGAAGTGTACCTCTGGTGCAAATTACTGACCTCTGTCATCATTTTAGGTGGGGGAACTTGCACAATCGGTGGCTGACTAAATACTTTTTTGCCCCACTGTATGTATACATGTACACATACATATTGCTTTTTATTTTTCCCTCATTGTATATTGCTTTCTCTTTTTTTTATATAAACTTTTGCACCTTTGTAGTCCAGCTACCCAATTTCGCTGTGCAAGAAACTGCACAGTGACAATAAAAAGCTCCAAGTCTCTCTCAGTCAGTCGATCGGGAACATTAAACTGTGACTTTTGAGTGAGATTTTAGTTTTGTTTAGAAAATCAACGGGACTTATGGTTCACATAGAGGCCCGTTAGGTGGAAGCATTAAATCAGGTCTGTTAATGCTTGCTTGTTAGTGATAACTCATACAGTAGCGACTGCATTGGCACACTAAAATTTCTACTAATTGTTTTCCTGGTATAACATTTATTCTTTTGATTAAATGTCGTGTCTTAATTAAAGTTGAATAAAAAAATAGAAGCTTAGATTGACCTTTGACAAACAGAATCAAATGTCAGTCAAGCTGAAACCACAGCAACGCACACTGCAAAACAGGCAATCTAGCAGCCACCCTGCCTCCAACTCACCAGCCTGGCACAGGCCGAGCGGTATGGCCACCCTCGGCTCTGACAGCCTGCCGGGGATCAGAGCCTGATGGCTGCTGATGCTGTCAGACCAACCTAAACGCAGCGCCCATGAAAACACACATCAAATCACCTTCTTCCCTCTAAGCAGAAGCATTTGAGTTCATGTTAATTAATAACACCTCATTAATTACAGGTTCATTTCAGCTGTTCTTCATGCAGTTCTGACGGCCACATAATACGAGAGACTGACGAGACCAAGGCAGATAAGAAAGCATCAGCACGAACGCCACCATCAAATATGATGAAAACAATGGAAGAAATGTTTTAATTTAACAAAAAGAGAGTAAAGAAATAGCTAACAAGAAAGAACGCATGTATTGATTTAATACAGATAAACAGATAATAATAAATGTTTTTATTAAAGTAATAGAAAGAAAGGAAATAAAAATAAATAAAATAAAAGCAAGGAATAAATAAACCTAGTAAAAATTTACATTTTAAGATGAAATGTATTTAAAAGAGATTAACATAGAAAGACAAAAAACAACCTAAACTAATAGTTTTAGATTCATTTGTCTTTAATTCCTGTTTTCTATTTCATTAATCTTTGCAAAGTTTTATGGGGGCAAAGCAGATGATTTGATTATTGATGATTACCTCACTCTGTCACCTATCATCTTCCATAGCACTGTCATTCCCAAAATGGCATGAATCGTACACCAGTAGCACACAGTACTGTTTACCTAACCCATGTGTCGGCAACCTCCAACATCAAAAGAGCCACTTTAGATCATCCTATGAAACTACATTTAAAAAGAGCAGCATGTGATGGAGACATGGAGGCAGCAGATACCAATATCATTAGCCGATAGAGTCCCATGTGGCTCACAGTCTGTCTTACCATGCCTAAGCTAACCTAAACAAATTGCATCTGTTCCATCAAAACCTTGTGAAAATACTGAAGGCAAGGATGAAAACACAACATAATTTAAGCGCCGGTGAGCAAAAATCTTTTATTTTTGCAGAGACACACACTCTGCACATAAAGTCGAGTAAGCAGTTTTTGTTTTTTTAAAGTGAAAGTACACCCATGCACCCTGACATAAGCGTGTTCTGTGCATCTGCTGTGCTGTGCATGCACTTTTGCAAAACTCACACTCTTCGTGCTCCAGGTCGCTGTCGCTATCGGGATGGGCCAGCCCGTGTTTCTGCAGGTGTCTTCTGATGCTCATCCTGGTCCTCCTCAACCTCCCGTGACTCTTTAGCCTTGGCTGGTCCATCGAGTCTGCCACAGTGAATACGCCTTTTCCGTTGCTCTGGGAAAACGTACCACTGCCGTTGGCTTGGGCAGCCATGCTGGGAGAGGCAGCTGCAGCCTAATAAACAGTAATAAAACAGATGTATTATCACTCTTGTACTGCTTTCTTTAATGTAAGTCTGATCCAGTTAATTCAGTTAATTTATATTAATTATGACTATTGGGTTCATTTTTAGATCATTTTCCCTCTGTTCTTTTTGGGGTTTTAATATTTTTTACTAAGAAAAGTTTTTAAAAAGTTATCCAGTTGATAGAAAGCTTGGTTAGAAGAAGACTTTGAGCAGCAGATCACTCTATCAGAAACATAAAAGTTGGAGTAGGCATTTGTGATATTGTGGCTAAGACTGTTATTAATTTGAGAGGCCCTAGAATGGTTCCCTGGGGAACACCCTTGGTTATAAGGAGGTTAATTAGCACCTAATATCAGAACATGGGAGGAGGGTTCTAAACACCTGTCTGGGTATGTTTCTGTGCAGGGTTTTCTCAATGTGAGCAGAGCATTAAATCCTTTAGTCTATTTGAAAGAAATGAGATAAGTATCTGTGGAGAGTGATGATGGGAAATTAGGTCTATAAAATGTTTTGATTCTTGCACAAAGTGACACTAAATTGAAGAAGTGACCTGCTCCAAGTGAGAGAGCGTCACACTCCCAACATCGGTGAGCCGGTGTTCCCTGTCATCCCAACGTCCATAAGCAAGGTCAATCCCACCCACAAAGGCCACCGACTGATCAATGACGATGATCTTCTCATGATGCGCCCACAGGTACACAGCGGAGGAGACGTGGTCTGGGTGGCGCATCACCTGGTGAACAAAATATCCCAAAATTTAGAGAAGAAATGCAACGTTTCAGCCATTATGAACCTGCAGAAGGCCTTTACACTTGTGTACTTGCCTTGATGTTGGGGTGGAGGCGCAGCAGTGTTCTCTTGCTGTATCCTGAGTTAATGCCCAGAGCTAACTCCACCTCCTTGTAGAGCATCACAAAGATTCGAACTCCTTGTTGCTGTGGAGGAGAGCAGGGAAACAATGAATCAGGACACAACCTTAAATTTAGGGAAAAATACTTTGTATTATATCAATATGGAGAAATTGACATGACAGCTTTACTTTTGCTATAAAAACTAAGAAAAACGTCCTTCTTACCGCTTTGCGTTTTAGTATGCAGTCGAGACGCCATCGGTTTCCTTCAACAACTGGCCTTTTCAAAAAGATCTCTGGACTCAGCCTGCGGGATGAAACAGGCCAAAAAGGTTTTTCCCCTCAGTTCACTCTCACTGTTACGCTTCCTCCTCCTTTCTTTTCATTCATCTTTTCTGTTCCTTACTTTGCTTGTTTTCTGGTTTCCCTTTTCTCTTTCCCTTTACTTCCTCTCTAGCTAATCCGGAAGCATACCAGTAGACTTAAAACTGCGGACTCCAGCCTCCAGGATACTTGATTACACTTACACACACTTATTTTTTTATTTTTTTATATACATATATATATATATATGCAAGTAAAATGTAGTGGTAAGACTGATTTATAAAAACAAATACTGTCTGTAGGTTTGTGTGTTTGTGTGTGTGTGTGTGTGTGTGTGTGTGTGTGTGTGTGTGTGTGTGTGTTGTGTGTGTGTGTGTGTGTGTAACAGTAGCTAGACTGTAACTGATCTATTTGACCAGAAACCTCTCTTAGAGGTGACCGCCACGTGCACTCAGTGCACTATGAAAACACACACAGACACACTCACAGCTCTGTGCTGAACACTCACCACCAGTCGGTGATAAAGATTTCCTCCTTGGCTTCTTCGAGAGCATTGGCCACATCCTCCATGTATGTTTTCCCGTTCACGTACCTTCAGAAGAACCACAAACAAACCCACAAATTACACTTCAATCATCGCCTTCTCAAAATGGGAAAATCAGTCCAAAACTGTTTTGTTTTTTTTAAATTTCATATTAAAAAGTACAAAAAAAAGAAATAATCGAAGGAGCACAAGACAAGACGTCCATGAAATCGTTTTTTTTTCTCCCATTCAACACTTTGTTTATTTTCTTTCCTACTGTAAACAACAACACAGAAGGCATCAGAACTAGTTCACCACATATAAAATTATAAAATATTCTGGATTCTTTTATTTTGAAGGTGTGCCCTTCATAAACTGAATTGTCCTTCCTTTACTTTGCACTCCAACTCATTCCAAACTGTCTCAGTTGATTTTAACCTGGGGGATTATGAGTTATGAGTCGAGCCTGGAGGGGTTTCTAATCAGGGTCCTGATGAAGGGTCCCACTTATCTATAACCTGACTGGTCATCATGTTGCTGTAGGACAGGGGTGGGGCAACTCCAGGCCTCGAGGGCCGGTGTCCTGCAGGTTTTAGATATCAGCCTGGGTCAGCACACCTGAATCAAATGATTAGTTCATTATCAGGCCTCTGGAGAACTTCAAGACATGGTGAAGAGGTAATTTAGCCGTTTAGATCAGCTGTGTGGGATCAAGGACACATCTAAAACCTGCAGGACCCCGGCCCTCGAGGCCTGGAGTTCCCCACCCCTGCTGTAGGATGTTGTGGAAGCCATGCATGCTGAATTAAACTGCAACACTATCCTCACATCTCCTCCTGCATGTAATTACCATCTGTCCACCTTCTCTGACAAAGACACAGCTGCGGAGGTTGTGATGTGTCTGCTGCTTTAACTTGCTGAGATTGACTCTTATTTAAGTTGCTTTTATTTCTATTTGACTCGTGAGTGGAGTGCTAACTTTTTTATTTATGTAGGAGGAGTGAATCAGGGGCAGAGTAGGAATAGAGTTTTTTCTTGTGCTATTTGAATTATAACCTGCGACGTAGCCTGACGTGCACTTCTTGCCCTCCCTCCTCTTTGTTCCCTCTCCCTGTCACACCCTTCCTCATGTCCTTCCTCCAACTTCACTTCTTCGTTTTTTCTCTCTCTCGTGCACCAGGTGGGAAAACTGGCTGATTGCTCTGTCTTCTGTTTAACAGAGAATGGGAGCGTGTTCTCATCCCTCCTCAAACCCAGCTGTTCCAGCTTTCCCTGACCTTTGATCCTGTCTAAGAGACAAAACAGTTTCTGCAGGAGGCTGTAAACATGTTTACTTCTGCTGTAAAATTAGGCATTTTAACATGGGAGTCTGTAGGGAACTGACTCACTTTTGAAGCCAGCCCCAGTGGACATTAGAGGACCTGCAGTTATTGGAACTTGAGCACTAGGTTCATTTTTCAGCCTCCGAGGTTTCAGCTTTAGCCGTCCTCTGGTTTCATTTCAGTGTTTGATGCTTTTTGCTCTTGTTTGGACAGAAAGAAAAATGAAACAAACACTTCTCCTCTCACTTTTCAATCTGTCCATTGCCTGTTGAATCCTTATGCTCTTGACAGCAGGCACACACTCACTCACAGTGTGTCTCACAGATGGTATAGGGTTCCCCAGCGGGAGGACAGGTGATGAGCAGGTGAGTCTCACTTTCCCTTGCTTTGTGTCGGGTTACTCCAGCGCAAGACACACATTTGTGCATCTACCTTGTGAGGATTGCCTCTTACATAATGCTTTTTCTTTGTGTAACCTCGCAGCTACAGTCTTTAAATCTCTAAAAAGTGGCTCATCACTTTCTATAAATGTCCTCATGTTTAAAGTCTAAACCTCAAAGCAGTTCCCACAAAGGCAGAAGTACACAAACACACACTAACCTGCACGCTGTGCCAGCTGGACCGGGTATCGTCTAGACTTTTTTTTTTAAAGTGATCCTGGGTCTGGTGATTGGCACTAAAGTGCTTCAGTTTAAGGTTAAGAGGAAGATGTGAGGCTGTTTTTTATTGCTTGTTATAATAAATAAAAGAAGCTCAGTTCATACACAGATCAGCTCGTATCCATGAGTTTTAAGTTGCCTGAAGCATCAGCGTCACAGCAGTGAAGAAAAAACTGACCTGTATCCACATCTTGTTCGCTTGCTTTTATGGAAACTGTACTGTAATGCTTTATAATGGCAGTGGATTTTACCCGCTGTTATCCAGAAGTTCAGTTTAAATGGTGATGTGTTCACTTGCAGCTGAACTTTGCAGCCTTCACTCACTCTTTCACTTGAGAGCATCATTAAATAGCATTTTAACAGCTCTGCATTCACTTTCTGTAGCAGGTGCTGAGAGCTTTCCAGTCATGATGCATTTACCTATTGCAGCAGAATAGTGATGTTTGTTTTGGAGGTATCCATTACTGAGGTTATATTGTTTTGCTGCTTTTAAACTGAAGTAAACACAGAACAACAAAGAACTGAAATAAAGAAATCGTCTAAGAGTCTGTCAACAGGATCGGCCCGATGTACAGTCCACAAATGTAGATCGGTGTATCCCTAACTCGGTCTAATGTGACTCAGGAACTGAAACTACTTTGACTAGAAGTGATCTGAATGTTAAATAACAGGTTTTAAGGTGTCAAATGTGAGTGTAACTACAGCAGAAAGAGTAAGTGTGGTTACCATTTGGCAGGGATGTTCACTTCCACTCTAGCGAAAGATCCAAAGCGGTGATCTTTGAGGAAGGCTGAGCCATGCTTCTGGACAAAGCCTTCAATGGACTGACCCCACCAGCGGGCATGTCTGTAGCTGTTGCACTTGAGCACCAAAGACCTGCACAAACACTACTTCAGTTTCTGATTTTCTTCAAGCCTTAAAATATTGAACATAAGCAGTAAAAATAGCCATCGCAGACCTGGAGAGACTGTCCACACGGACGCCGTGTTTGGTATCTGTGTCCTTGGAGTCCATCTTGATGCCAAACTCTTTGTCAAACAGCATTACAAAGGAGATGGCGCCTGAATCCATCTTCATGTACAGCAAAAACGAGTCCTTCACCACCAACCAGCTGCACACACACACACAGGCAGTATTTTAAGTAAAAGTTTTTTATTGTCATATACTTCCTTAAACACCATTTGGCTTATGTAAACATAATGGCTCCCCTTTAAAATAAAAATAAATACATAAATAAATAAAGCTGACGAGCTTCTTAGATTCAAAATGTTTATCTGTTATGATGGATCACGGCATTTTAAAAAGGTTAAATACCCCATTTGGCGTGCCACATATTTAACTGGTTAAACTGGTTAAATGTCAACTCTTCCTACATTTAATGAACCAAGCAGGATGGTTCAGGAAACCCCCTATGAAGCGCAACAAATACACGGAGCAATGTTTCTAATATTCTTATAACCTTCTGTTCACCATTTCACACCCAGGAGTTCATGCAATTAGTTCCTATCCTTGCGTGATTGAGTGTGGATTTGCATTTAACTTATGATGCACATCCTGGGAATAAGATCAAGGATTTAAATAAGAATCAAAGGTGAATTCTACTGTTTGCTAAAGAAAATGAATCTAAAGCTAAATGGAAAGAACTTTACTGTTTTTGAGTCAGTCAGCTGTGGCAACACTGACGATCCTAATCAAAGTTTCCTCTTGTTGTTTAGTGGACTTACCTGTTAACCCTTCTTTCCTGCCATTAATAAGAGGCTCTGTTAAAATGACGTGTCAGCATTTTACTCCGTATCCAAGGCATTAACGATTCTGAACTGCAGTTGTACAATTTGCAGACCGTTACAGTGATTTTAACACTAATTTCAAGTATAAATCTAAGGAAGGTTTGTACAGATAAGGTTCCAGATAAGATGGCATAACATAAAACATTGCTTTAAATGCTTTATATTTAAATCTCATCTTCAGGACGTTTGTTTTGTCAGCTACATAGATAGATTCAAATGTTTTTCTTAAATCGAGTACTAACTTTTCACTTCAGAACCCCCAAGAATTGAACCCTTTCCTCAGATTAAACAGCCAATAAATACAGCATTGCATCTTCTGCATAGACGAGGTGATGCACCGGTAAGATGTCTCTAAGCTTCCCCGTCATTTCCTGTTTTACCCAAGCTGCTGTGTATTTGTGACATATCACAAGCTCACATTGAAAATGACCAAGACTATTAAGGCTAAGCAAACATCCTGTAAGAATCCTGATTATTTACTGACCGTTTGGACCAGCGGTAGCACATTCTGCTGCGACCACAGCAGTTCATGCCGGGGATCCGATGGCCGCCGGATCTCTTCAGCACCATTCCCTCTCTAAAAGACAAAAGGACAGTTCATAATATAGAAAAATACTTAGAAAGGACTGGTTAGGAGAACCTTATTATACAAAGCAAGACAAGATTAAATATTTTGCCATTAACTTTAACCTGCACTCCCCACCTACACCATCTTTGAGTAGAAATTTCAGAATTTCACTGGATATATTTCTTAAAGTGCAAGATTTCAGTGAAAAATTGACATATTGATAACAAATGATTCTTACAGTCCTTTTGGTCCCAGGTCGTGAATGAAAGACAATTGACTAACATCAATGAACTCCATCTGAAAATCAAGCAAAAATATTTATAAACTCACTTTCACAAGATTGTTGTCTACTTATCATCTTCTAAGTTGACCTGAAAAGGTCGTCAGTGTTTTCCAAAATATATTGAAACCTTTCAAGGTTAACTGTTATGCTTTTCTTTATTATGTACAGTGTTACTACAGTGGATGTTCATATTAAGCATTGCCAAAGTTTTTAAAAATGAAGCTCGGATTCCAGAATACTCTAAACACTCAGTTTCTTTCTCTCTTTTTTAACCCGGTCATGGTAGATAAAGAAGCCCTGCCCACTTCTTACTTAAACCTGTTTGCAAGATGTAGCCAATCAGAAGTTGGCTTAGAGGGGGTTGGACCTAAAACTGAGGGGCCAAGTTTAAGGTAAGAGGGATTATTTGGAACTGTGAATTATGCAAAGTGACTCTGATAGAATCCAAAAACAAAAACATGGAGCTGAAAATGAGCAGAATGTAGTGACTTTGTAACTTTTGTGTCCTTACCGTAGCGTGGTAGTTCCTATACATCTGCATCGCTAGCACAGTATTCAAGTAATCTTCCAGTTGTTTCTAGATCAAGGAAACAATGAGAAATATTCAGTACAATTTAATATACGTAGTACGTAAATCTGGTACCATAAAATTAAATATCGGCCATCAGGAGCAATTTACCCTTCGACTGGAAACTCCTCTGTCCAGTTCGCCATCGCCTCCTCTGGGGAGTTCTGGGATCTGGCTCACCTCACTCCTCAACGGTATGTTCCTCTTCACCGTGTGACTGCAGAGAGAGAAATAAAATAAAGTTTTGTTAGGAGGCTGTGTGTTCAAATCCAAGAACATGCAGTGGAAATACAGGCAGGAAAAATGAGCTCTGCAAAGCACAGTGAAGATAAAATGTGAACTGTGGTTCAGAAGGTACCTGCGTGGAAGTGGAATCTTCATGAAGGTCTTGTATGTTCTCAGTTCTCTGTGGAGATCGATGAAGTGCTTCTCCTTCCTCTTCACCAACCATGTAAACTCTCCATGTTTCATCTCAATTTTATACACAGCTGGCATTGACTGCACACACAGCAGGGCCTCCAGTTATTTACGTTCAGTGTTTATCATTTCAAAAAGCTCATCAAATAAATGGGATTAAAATAAAGTTTGGGATTTAGTCTTGAATTTTGACATCATTTCTTTTGTTTCTTGTTGATAAACTGCCAACTTTTACTACGTTGTTGGAATCTTTAAGTAATTGAGTCACCTGGTTTTCCTAAGCAGCTAAAAGTTTCCCTGGAACACTGGAATAATGACTTCTTCTGCTTTATCCATGACTGTAGATGCCATCTCAGCTGCTGCTACACCCAACCTCAGCTACATCAAGTTACTAAAATGGACCTTTTCAGTGCATTTTTACTGCTGGTGCTTTTAAGAGCATTTTAATGGACAGATATTGTGCCTTGTTGGGAGGTAAAAACCATCACCTATGTTACAGTATTGGTAAGTAAAACTCTGGTACCCAGTTTCTTGCTTAGCCCTAATCAGCAGGTATCTGTGTCTGTGTTGCATCCACACAATATACAGATGCAGCTTGCTAACCATCTAGCTGCAACTTAGCACCCCATCTTCTTCTACAAATATAGTCCCTTCTGGCTCAAACTGTGACGTCACAGTGGCTACCTCCATGTTTCATGTATAGTGTACGGCTAAATGCATTTTCTTCCCTACAGTGACAAAAAGCTCTTCACCTTGTTGACGCTCCTCTGCGTGGTGAGGTTGAAGCGGTCCTGAACTGAGGTGAAACGCTCCACCTCCAGGATTTTGACAGTGATGGGAGAGGAAAGGTAGACTTTGGCCTCTGTCTCCTTGAAACCCACTGTGTTGTAAATCTCTTTAAAAGGCAAACCCTCTGCTAGGTGAAAAAATATAAACAGTTACACAAACAAATCGCTTACACAACAAGTAGAGAAACACCTGTACAGAGTGCAAAGTGATGGCAGGTACCAGGTGCGTTGGTGTCTGTCGTGTCATAATCTCCATCGCCTAAGTCGAGATCGCGGGTGTCCAGGTTGTCCATGATGTCGCTCATATCACTGGCAACCAGCTGCAGGGTGCTGGACGATGGCTCAATCTGCTGCAGCATGGCTAGCACTCAGTCTGGAGCCCGGGGCTCACCTGGCAGGTAATGAGGGAATATGGTGGTTAAGTCAAAGGTAAGGAACAAAACTGGATGTGGTCATCTAGAGTAAAACAGATCAGAATGTGCCAATTTAACTTTTAGATTTTAAAAGCAACCGTCTCTGTGGATAAAACTAGCTCTAAGAATCCTGTTCTGATGTGTTTTTAAAACTGTTTATCTGACATTAATTGCTTATTACAGACGTCAGGTTCAGTTGCTGTGGGGGGAAAAATAATCAGGAAGCCTTGAGTCTGGTCTAAACCCACAGAGAAACATTTGATCTCAGAGTCAACATGTAACCACTCGCTGCTTGTGCACTGAAAAGAAATGTCAGGGTATCATTAACGGCAGCACAGCGACCAACATCAGAGCGCTCTAAACCCATTACAGTTCCTGTCTGACGGTCAGTTCAGTTCATTAAATGGATCATTTCATGTTGCCTGAAAAGAACTTCAGGTGAATTTCTTAATTGGAATTATGCAAAATTCCCGGTCCACATCCCAAATTTTGGATGAGTCATCCAGCCAACATGACAAGCTCACTGGTGTGTTTCACCCACGCACAGCATTTCTCTTCACATTCCTGTTTCTGGGTCAGTTTGTGTGAAAATCCTCTCCAGTGAATCCTCTTCATTCATGAGTGCACACGTGAACACCACTGACCCCTTTTTGTTTGTTTTTCCTTTTTTTCCCAACTCTTGCTCCGCATGCTAACACATACAATTGTACAGGGGAATATGTGCTTCCTGTGCTTCTCCTCTGTTAATCCTGATCTTTGGATTAGTGTCTTATGTGAGGTTAACTGCCGCTGCGGGAGAATAAAGGAGGAGGAGAATAGACCGGTAGGCTGTAGTACAAGAAAGGGGATTAAAGAGGAATCCAGGAAAAGAAAAGATGTGTATAGAGGTTAAAAAATGGATAAGAGCGCTTATAGGAAAGCACGAGAAAAGGTTTCTGAAGTAAAGCAATGCTTTACCGTGTGGCAATCCTGAAATCCTGACTGACATCACTGATATAAACATCCACATTATCATATCCAGGTTCCATCTATCTGCCGTTTGGAGCTGAGTAAAGCCCACTTAGATTAAAGCTGTAATGTTTAAAGATCTTTCAGGTGAAGTGTGAACTTTATTTTATCAGGTGATCAGCCTGTGGTCAGAGGATTGTTCCACAGTCTTGATGCATGCTCAATTATCCAGGGAAGGACATCCCGAAAAGTTGATTCTGTGCATTTGGATGTAATGCTACGTCCAGATGAACAGAATCAACCTTTTGGGATTGTCCCACAGATTTTTTTGCAAACATTTTAGCAATGATGACAGATTAACTGTTGGGTTTAGGTCACACGAATCAAAATCAGATATTTTCTCTCTTTTAGCTCAACTTTTGGTCTCCACCACATCCTCAGGCTGAACACTGACCCCCAACTCATGTTCCAACTGTGTCTGCTTGCTGCCTAAAATGAGATTTGTTCAATAAGAATGAAAAATAGTATCGTTGTGGGCTATAAAACTCAAACATTGAACTGAAAGATGCCGTAAATCTTTCAGCATGCTGTAATTTTATAAATATCTTGATGTGTGCTGAATTGTATGCAGTTTTCATGTGAGCAAATAAGAATTAAACACTAGTTGACATTGACCTCCAGAACCACCACAGGAGCCCCTAATGATTTCTCACAGTCTCCATAGCTTTTAATATACCCAGCACCTTGCTTTACTATGATACATATGGCATCCATCCATTTTCTGATGCTTAATGGGTCCAGGTTTTGGAGGCAGCAGTCCAAGCAGAGATGCCAAGACCTCCCTATTACCAGCCCCCCCTCCAGCTCTTCCAGGCGGGGGGGCGGGGGGGGGGGGGGGGGAAGGAGGCAGAGGTGTTCCCAAGGCAGCAGAGAAACATGATCTCCCCGTGTGTTCTGGGTCTGCCCCGGCGCCTCCTTCTGAAATAACAAGGTGGTGTCCCGGACACATCTTAGTCAGACGGCGAAAACGGGCTCTTTTCAATTTCCCTGTTTATATATTTTTATGTGATTCTACACAAAAAACTCAAGTTAGCTCTTTATATGCTTTCATTGATTTATTCTTGACGCATTCTCAATCATCCAGGAATCTCCAAAAGTTGATTCTGTTCATCTGGACGTAGCGTTTCGTGGGAGAAACGTTTCGTCACTCATCCAAGTGACTTCTTCAGTCTCAGCTGACTGCAGGTTTCCCCAAATCTTATAAACACTACATTTGCATAATGACTGAAACCAGCCCACTGAAGGAACAATGGGCTGGGAGGTCAGTTCCTTAATCTAATTATGCAAATTCTCATGACCATTGATCAACAACCACTGACCAAAACCCACTGATCAATGGCCATGAGTACCATTCACAGAGAGTTGGGGAATGGCTGCAATCACAGCATTGTAAGATGGCGAAAGATGTACCCTTAGGCCCCCTCCTCGATTCAGAGATGGTCTTTCCCTTTTCATGTAAATGGCCTCCTTGACTCCGCGCTCAAACCAGCGTTCCTCCCTGTCCAGGATGTGTACATCCTCATCTTGAAAGAGTGTCCACTGGCCTGTAGGTGTAAATAGACTGCAGAGTCCTGGCCTGACGAGGTAGCTCTTCTGTGTTGTGCCATCCGCTTCGCCAGAGGTTGTTTGGTTTCCCCGATGTATAAATCCTGGCAATCCTCCTGGCACTTAACAGCGTACACTATGGTTTGGTGCCAGATCAGGTGTTTTGGGGTTTAAAAGCCACAGAGACCCGGTGTTTGCATAATTATGATTAAGGAACTGACCTCCCGGTCCATTGTTCCCTCAGTGGGCTGGTTTAAGTCATTATGCAAATGTACTGTTTATAAGGTTGGGGAAACCTGCAGTCAGCTGAGACTGAAGAAGTCACTTGGATGAGTGATGAAACGTTTCTCCCACAGAACGCTGCGTCCAGATGAACAGAATCAACTTTTTGGAGATTCATTGATTTATATTTTCCTGTTTTCTCAGCATGAATAGTCGTCTCTGTGGTGGCCCTGTGACAGGCTACAGACGTGCCCAGGGTGCAGCCAACCTCTCACCCTGTTAAATGTGGCTGTTAAATAGATAACTTGAAGAAAATGGACGTCTTGATTTACTGTCCATCATTTTTATTGATCATCCTGAACCAGCTTCTACTTCAAACTCAATGCTGTACGTCATTACATTTTGTGGGCATCTCCAGGGTGATGCAGAGGAGGCTTAAAAGCAGGAAATAACTACACAGCTTCCTTGTTTTTAATGTGTTTTAATGGACAAGTTTGACCCCGACTCATCTGAAATAAGGTCTGGGGTTAAGACAAGCTTAAAAATATGAAGCTTAAGTAAAAATCTCAGCTGTCAATTATGAAGCTTTTATATTGTGAGACATTTTCAGTGTCATCACGCTAAAAATAGGAAGTTATTCGTGGTTATGCTGACGTCATGCGGTGTAGTTTGTAGTTTAACGTTAGTGCTTTGCTTTTAGGAAGATCTCAGTTAAGTTGCAAATAATATGTTACTGATAAACTTCTTTATTATTGCAAAAAAGGTATTTTCTTTCAATCAAAGGAACCAAGGCAATGCTAACCAACTTCCTGGCTGGCCTTCAAAAAAAAAAACCATTAAATAAACTGCAAAGAATTCCGGGTCCATGATTTCCTTCTTTTTTCCTTTCTTCTTTTTTCTCTGTTCATAGACAACAATTTTAACAGTCAAATCTAACAAAGATTGATCTTAGATTTACGATATGTTTATTAATTGGATACCTTCAGATTGCAGAGGACTTCCCCTTTTAAATTTAACCCAAAGAAAGAAAAATATTTTTAATTCCCTTTCACCTCATCTCTGCTTATATTTTAACAGAAACATTAAACCAGTGATATCACACATTTAGGTCCGTCAAGGTCTCTGGTGTGAAGCTTATTTGTAAAACTGTCGTCATGTTTGACTAAAAACACGTCTATCTAAAGGTAACATATTGTAAGAGGCAGCAGAAATACAGTCGATAATAAGATTGTGCTTCATTACTGTTCTCTATTTAAAAAAATAAACCACGCAGGAGTGAGATTTCTGACATTATGATGCAATTCCTGCCGGACAAAGTCTAACAGCTCATTCTTAGGAAGAACATGGGTTATGTTTGGGTTTAGTCAGAACTGGTTTCACTGTGGTCTGTCTGCTTTCACTTCCTGCGCCAACAAAACACCAAGAACAACCACACAAGCAGGAAAACCGCACCCCGCTGAACCCCAAAGAGCATTTCTTTGCTTGCAATGTTTATTCACAGATAAAAATCTGGCTAAATAACCGTTAATCCAACTCTCCCACAGCCACGCAAGCCATCACAGTTTACACACACACACGCACACGCACACGCACAAATCATGCATTTTAAAATAAATGATTTAATCCAAATCCTTTTTATTAAATTTGAGGATTTCACACAAAGCCCCCTATTAAACTATCCACAAATAAACAATAACAAAAAATAAACAGCAGCCAAGTACAGAACTAAAGCATGAAGGAGTTACATAATGATTTGCTATTCAAACTCCATCAGTACGTTGGAATTATCACTCCAGCCCTGACCTTTGCATTTTTAGTTAGAAAAACTGTCTGAACAGCTGCTTTGCAATATTAGGAGAAATATGAGCAACGCTTCTTGTTTCATACTGAAAGTCTAGTAGGAAAGGGAAGGAAAGACGACGACTCACTGAAGTGTCATTTGCAGAGTCAGAAGGAACACACACACACACACACACACACACACACAAACAGAAAAAACTGTACTGTCTGTCACTAAGCATTAACTTACTAAAGGAGAAGTGCAGATTAAGTAACCAACTTTGAAGTTACCAAGTTGGGTCATGCATGAGCCCGGAGGGGTGCAACTATAAAGCTAGATTTATGGGTTAATGAGATATGTCCAGTTTACAGTCAGACTGGTTAGTGTCACAAAGTTGCTGGTTCTGTTTTTATCGAGCTAGATCACTATGGTAACTTGTGCTGTACACATATCCCAGACTGGAGCAGGTTTCATTTGATTTTGGTTTAAAAATCACCCCAAAGTGCCAAATTTGAGCGAAATCCTATTTTTTCTGCTTCCAGAGTATGTTTTGTAAATGCAACATGTTGAGCAGTAACTTACTAATATCGCTGAACGACAACCAGCTGCACAGTTAGAGCCGTCAAAACAGCTTAACTGACAGATATTAACCATTATTAATGAAACTGAGCAAATATAAAAAGAAATATTGTCAATAATGTTTGTTATAAACATGTCTCCAGTCAATCTCTGAGGTAAATAAAGATCCACTATTGGAGCATTTATGATCGCCCATATAAAGTTTTTAAGGACACTGAGATCATCGTGGATCATCAGTGTATTCTCAATGTGAAAATAGCTTTTTTCTAATTACTAAGATTGAATGGAGTTTTGTGGGTGTTTATGGTCCTCTGCTGCTATGAATTTCTACTGTAGTTGCAGATTTTTGTTTCTAATTTGTCGGTTTCATGCACCCAAACATTTCATCTCCAGTTTGAAAATATGTTGTAAAGAAAAAAATATTATAGCGTTATATAGTTATCAAACAATCCTGACTGATTCACGTCACACAAACACACCAACTTTGAGGTGGATGGACTACAATAAAGGGCCGTGTCAGGTTTCTGAAACTGGAGGTTGTGAAGAGCATCGGTTCATTAAATCTGGACAGAAAAACTTCTGACAAAACTTCATTTATGCTGAGACTGCAGACAGCAGGGTCATTGGGCTTTAAAAAGATGACTCCATGCTGTTGCCAACAATACAGATAGACTGGGGAATGTTTTCTTGGCACACTTTGAACACTTAATTGACCAGTAAATCGTGGTTTGACTGCCACGACATGAGTGTTTCTGCTGACTCTGTACAGTTTTCTTTATTGCCACAGTTTACCATCGTCTAATGGCTTCCAACACGAAGTCAGAAGTCAAATTTTATGAACATGGAAATGCAATCAGTGACTTCCGTCTCAAGAGAAGACGTCTAATAAACTGTATGCATGTTGAGATATTATGTACTAATTATGTACTAATAAGTTAATTAGCTTTCCCTCTAGCAGTCATGTACAGAATCACCTCTCACTTGTCAAATCTCATTAAAAAGATGCTGAAAAACTTTGTTTACTCAGCCCCAAAATAAGTATTTACTTTTGCTCATTTAAAGCAATGGTTCTCAATTCTTTTGTTAACCCTTACCCCCCTGAAGCCCCACTTCGGGAGCCATAAAAAGCTCACGCACAGCTTGCATAGGCTGAAAAGCTTGGTTCATTTATAGGAATGGGTACCGGTATCCGGGCCGTCGTTCTTCTCGGGCGAGTAGCTTAATGTTGTTCGTGTGTAATTTACGTTGAATAGGCCAACTATGTTATTAAATTAATGCATGTAGGATGAACTAGCAAACACCATCGTAGTTATATGCGGCTGTCTTCATGTTTGATGGCAGATACATCCTTCACTCTGGCCAAAAAGGCTAAAATGACCGAAGAAAAAGTGGTTGAAATTCATAGGGCAGTGACAAAATTTAAAGTCAAAGATCTCCATCCATTTTCAACGGTGGAGTAAAAAAAAAAAAAAAAAAAAGACGGCTAAAAATAAAAACATAAGAGGACAACGTTTGTGTTCTCCATTCTTTAAGCACGAGCACTGTTTCAAAAATACCGGTTTGGCACCGGTATCGGATAAAACCTAAACGATACCCATCCCTATTCATTTAGCACCAGTCACACAGGCCTGGAGACTGGTCTGCAACCATTTGGCAACCATGGGTTAGTAGAGAAAGTGTACCTGGGGGTTTAGCAGTCGCTGGGTTGCAAAAAGGTGCTGCCCCAAAAATCTTCTTACAATCTTTTTAAGTGGAAGATGCCGACAAGCAGACAAGTCAACATCTTCCAAGCAAACTACCAACCACAGGACCCTGCTAAATTCACCCAGCAGCAGCCAGCAGACTACAGCAACAACTTGTCAACTGCTTAGGGAATACCTACAGACAACAGAGGTTGCCAGAGGGTTGACAACCAATCAGTAGGCCTCTGAGCTGTTTGATAAACTGGTTTAAAACCAACGTAAACAAAACGTCCATATACAATGTTTCCTTGTCACCACTTATATTTAGCTATTAGATACTAACCTTTCACCCCAATAATTTAAAAAGCTTAAGAAGGTAGAGCATCATGATTCTACTAGTACATCCTGCATATTAGACTTTCCCCTTAGTACACTACTGAGTTAAAAAGTACACACTCTTGATTATATGTTCAGTTGCAAACTAAAAGCAAATTTCACGCAAATACTGTGGCCTTTACTGAACCATAACACCACAAACAAAGAAAGTTACACAGTCCTCACAGAAAGATACACAAGCGCAGTACACTGCATGTATTATGCAAACTAGCTACGGAACAAAGATCGTGAGTGTTTCTGGGTTTTTTTCCTCCATCAGAGTCGGATTGAAAGTGTGTATCTGAGGTGTGTCTCAATAACAATAGCTGCTGGTGGAACCGGTGGTGCAGGGATGGAACAAGAGGGGAAGAAATAAAGGTGAGGTTAACTAAAGTGAGGAAAAGTGGCCTACAGTCAGATTAAATCAATAATCTGAGGTGTGATGGCATAAAAGAAAAGGTTAGCCTAGAGTTTTTACACTTAATAAAATCAGAAATGGCTTCAGTTCTGCTCAATTTTTCATCCACTCTCATGTCTGTGCAGGAATAACACAATAAGAAATCATCACTTCTAAAAATTAAAGAGGAGCTGAAACTTGGACTGTGTGCCATTTCTTTTCAGTTTCTATATGAACTGAATCTGACATGTTCTGGGTTTGAAATATCCAGTAAAACAATCAACATCTAATTAACTCGCTGCGCTGGTTTCAAGAATATTAAAACGTTTTATTTTATGATGTTTAAACCTTAATTTTTCCATATCAGAATTTAAAAAAAGTTTTGGTTCAACTTTGACTATGGAGCCATTTAACAATCTTCATCTGAAAATAATACTCAGCACACAAGGAAAAGGTGACGGCAAATCTGTTGAAATATACTTGAAATAAACTTGAACAGACAGTGAAACCCAGATTGTGCGGATTCATTTTTGTGTAATAGACTGACGTACCACCTGTTGTTGTACTGCTACCTATAGCACAGCATGTGTTACTTAATCACAGTAATATTATGTAGTTCAAAGGCTTATCACAGTTTCTCTTAAGTGGAAAATAAATGTCATAACACACATACAATATCACAATATGACTCATTCATGCTTTAAATACCTGCAGGTATTTGTGACAAATTGTCTACAAGCCGTTTGGTTTATTTCTGCCAACATGCCAATGTTGGTAACATCAGTGTTAGCAGAAGTTAATTAAACTTAGAGGTTTGCAGTCACACTGCAATTTAAAACCATGTTACACTGACATTTATCTGAAAGTGGCGGTAAATTTGAACAGTCCCAACTCCAAACCAAATAAAAAAATATAACATTTCATATTCCTGTCTCAGGGTGCTGGATTTGGGGCAAAACCATCCATTATTTACAATTTATTGTAAGGACTTGTCTTGATGTCAGTGGTTTTTTGTCATCATGTGTCATTATGTTTATAATTTTTTATATATTAGATCATTTCTAAATTAAAGACAAGTATCAGATTACTTTTAATAATGATTCCTATGATATTAATATATCTAAGAAGACCCACCTTAACCTCTTTGTTTTTCATAAAGTTATTTTAATGTTTTAAATACAGTTTATTGAAGAAGTGACACATTACATTTTCTTTGTATTAATACTTTAAAAAGATCTGAGTATTTTATTTCATGCAAACATATTCAGCAGTTCGAGAGCAATCTTATCTTTAATATGTAGTGCTAGTTATGTCCATCTGACTATTATAATTCCTCAGTTTTTGCTCCAATTTTGGTCTCCTCCACCTCCTAAAAACAACATTACCAATAAGAGTGGCTGCTTTCTTCCCCAGCTTGTCTGTACCTGCCTCCACCTGCAGATTTATAGGTTTTCTCTCTGTAGGTTAGAACTAAAAGTGAGCTCTGTGTTAATATAAGACTATAGATTAATGGGGCTTGCAGAATAAATCCTCTCCATTTAAGGCTGTTTTGTGAGGACATGCCCGGAGCTGCATTGTAATAAATCTCAGAATCAGGGGAGGAAACTGGGCTTGAAGGCCCACTGTTGACCTTGGAAATAACAAAAGAGTATTTTAAATTGATTAATGCAGACAGTGTGTGTGTGGATGTGTGTATACATTATGTCTGGCCCACTGAGCACTCACATTAATTGGGTACAGTGTGGCCCATTACCCCCACACAGCATCACTCGCCAGCCAGGTGGCAGGATGCTGAGCCCTCTCTCACACAAACACACTTTACTCAGATAATATAAGAGTGTTCTTTGTTATTTAAAATGATATTAGAATGTATCAGAGCTCTTATGCTAAAGAAAAAAATAATGTCAGGATTGCCTAAAATATTTGTTATCTGCACTCAGAAACTAGCCTGAACTTAAAGGAATTTCATAACAATTCAAATAAAGTTACTTTAAGTTGAATGAATACAAAGTTTGTAGACTGACAGCTTCAGACAGTGAGATGCATGATGTCTGTACAAAGGCAGGGACTGAGTTCAGTCCTAACCTTCATCACGGTTTGCATTAGGATGAAAATAAGCCATCGGACCAAATCTAAACAAACACGGCATGTTTCTGTTGTGCGAAGTCATGATAAACAATAGTCTCTGGGGAGTTTAAATGTGCTCTAATCCTGCTTTCACAAACTCAGTTTAATGAAACGAGTGATTGCTCACCTTATCTTAAAGTCAGAAGAGAAGAAAAACACTTAAATAATAATGAGAAAATGATTCAATAACTAAATAGTATAAAATAAGGACCTTAAATGTAAAATGAATGCAGGTAATTGGGGATGATATTATTTTTAGATTATATGTTGGAGAAGACAAGGAGTCAACTGCCTGTTCAGTAAGTGATGAGCTGGGTGGTCTGGATACACTAATTATCCACCAGAGTCACACGGCTGATCAAACTGGATTCAAACACCAACACGAACTTCACAGCTTTTCTCACTTTTCTATCACAAGTCCAGTCCCTCCACATTTTTTCTTTCTATTTAGATTGATGTCTCTGTCAGCCCAAAAAGCACAGCTGCACAGACTAAAGATAAACCCAAATATATCATCACACCGGTAGAAACATTTCAGAAGCTGCACCTGGTTTCCTCTTTGGACACAATTGTTTCAGCTTCTTCAGTCTGACTTTCTCCTGCTTGTGCAAGCTCATCACTATTTTCACTGCTTCACCTGGAAGTAAACGTGTCTCCTTAAATAGAGAAATGGAGCTGCAGAAGCCTGCTGGTTCATAAACCCAGTGGTAATTTTGCATACACACTTTAAGTTCACACACACATTCATACTGCACTTTATTCCCTGATTAAGCACCTTCTGTAACATTCACACACTCTAATGAATGCATTCAGTTCAGTATCTTGTTAAAGGATACATCTCCATGCAGACTAAAGAAGCCAAACACTGAACCGTTGACTTTCTGATTAGGAAACGACATTCTAAGAAAACTTTAGCCTCTGATATTAGTTAACAAAGCTTTATGAGCCAGTTATTGACATTCGGCCAACATGTCAGTGGATCTCTATGAAAAACTCTTGGATTGACTGTTTGGCAGCCTCTTACAGCGCAGATGCACACATACACTGATGCCATTTAACCTCAGCTGCTACTCAACCAAATCTGGTGCACTAGAAGTGAAGTACAACACTGCTGCATCCGGGTGTAAAACTCATACAAAACATGCAACAAACAAAAAATGGAGAGGAAACTGGGAACCAGAAACAGGCTGTTTGTGACAATAGGAGGATCCTGAGGCGCACGCACACATAAATGCCACAAAATAGCTCTACAGAGTATCAGCATCCACTGACCTGAGCCCGCGGAGGTCGAGGGACACCCATCATTATCTTTAACGTCTTTATAACCATCATCATCATCATCATGTCTTTTCTTCCCAGCGAGAAAATACACTTCCTCTCAGAAGAAGAAAAAAGAAGCTGCCACTTCACTTCTAAATCTGTTCACACGTTCATGCACACGCTCGCTGCGGTGTGCAGTACACACACACACACACACACACACACACGATCCTGACAGCCAGTCTGCAGGTTGAGAGCAGAGTGCCACAACCAGGCAGACGGACAAGGGAGAGATTCAAGAGGGTGGGACAAAGGGGGGAGGGAAGAGATCGTATTGGCCAGGGGGACACTTGGTAGCCAATGAGAGGGCTGCTCTTATTCCAGTTTGCATTAAAGGGCCAAACAGTTAACATGAGAACCAAATTACATAATTTTCACGTTTTGCCTTTTCAATTCAGGCTACAGCTGAAAAAGTCCATCAGTTTTTAATCAGAAAGTTTTAAATTGTTGACAATTAATTAATTGTTAGCTCTCTAAGCCTTTTTTAAAAGAAAAACAAAATTCAATCATAATTCAACAACGCAGCGTTTGATGAGAGCCAACTCTCTGTACTCTTCTCACAAGAGTGAGAATGAAAATGAACCAGTGCAGGTGTTGAACTCCAGGCCTCGAGAGCCGGTGTCCTGCAGGTTCTAGATGTGTCCTTGATCCATCACAGCTGATAAATGGCGAAATTACCTCCTCAACATTTCTTGAAGTTCTCCAGAGGCCTGGTAATGAACTAATCATTTGATTCAGGTGTGTTGAACCAGGGTGTTATCTAAAACCTGCAGGACACCGGCTCTCGAGGCCTGTAGTTCGACACCCCTGAACCAGGAAGGGTGCTTATGAAGGTTTTCTTTGTCATATGTAGTTCTTTAAAGTCTGAACGCCTAAAATCACCACACCTAAATCTGCACTGCACAACCTATTATTGTGTTAAGACACACCTTGTTAACACAGGTTATAATATAATATCCAGCTCCACCCTTTTGACCTGAAAAACCCAGTTTATACCAGAACACTGAGCTTTCAGAGAAATGAACCAGTTTAGGTCGACGCTGTAGTTCTGCTGCTTTACAAAGCATTAACTGTCATGTTAAAGGCGATGGCTACACAACACACGTGGATGTTTGTGCTGTAAATACATCTTAGGGTAGTGTGTGTGTCCTTTTCCAAAACCTCTGCCAGTCAATGAGCGTGCATTAGTAGGACATGCAGGTATTTTTTGGATGACACCAGCTTCACTGTATTCTTCCATTGTGAATGAAATATGTGTGTGGGTTTGTAAAAAAATGTGTTTTTTTTACATCTTCAGAAGATAGCACAGACACCTGCACGGTCACATTTTTCTCTGAGTGAATGAGAAATTGTTTCAGGCTAAAAAATAATAAAAATTCTTGAACTAAGTGAGAGTAAAGTTGAAAGCCGGAGCAGCTTTCAACCGGAACAAGCAGTGACTCATTTTTGACATTCCAGAAAAGGACCAAAACATTCAGACTCCCACCCACATGTGAGCCACTGCAACACACGCACGCACGCAGACGCGCACACACACACACAAAGCTGGGCAGGAAGATGTATGAAGCCTGAGCCTAAATTGCAGCATTTCTCTATGGAGTCTGGTGCCTGTCACTTCCACCCCCGAATGTACAAACTAGTCCTTAAAATTACGGTGCTTGTTATTCATTTCCTGCCCGCTGTATTTTATAATCTCACATCACTAATTAATATATTTTAGTCCTGAGTTTTTTTATGAGCTGATCAATATTTATTTAAGCCCGAATGAGAAACAATGTTTTATCCAGATTAAAGTTAATGATTAAGAGTTTATAACCCAAAAGACATTCATAGATTATCTTAAGAGAATTAGAGAATCAAGGGCACATAAAACATAGCTGACAGCAAACTAATGACTCAATGACACAATATTCTGAGTTTATACAGTGACATAGAGGTAATCTAAAAGTAGTGGTACTAGGGCTGGGCCATATCATACCATTCAGGTAATATCAGTATAATGTTAGGCAATGATAAGAGAATGAAATATCGCGAAAGAATGTGGGTAAAACGCGCATGCGCAGTGCCTTTGTTTTCATACGCACATGGCGGAAAAAGCATGGCGGCGACGAGAATGAGAAGGGCGAAAGCAGATCGTTGAATGAAACAGATGAACCAGAACTGGTTTGTAAAAATGCTGCAACTTCAGTGGTGTGGAACTGGTTTAGCTTTCGTCCGTCAGATACACAACAAAGCACTATTTTTGGTAGAGCATGCTAGCGGGCCGTCGTTATTACCAAACCGATTTTATGTGGCACACGGCGCTCAAAAATCTGCCAAAAAATGTTTTCGTGCGACTTTGCTAAGCTACGAACTCGCACCGCTTGATGGATTGTTGAAACATTATGGCTGGCGTAGTCGGGAGCCTCGTGGAGTGATACGTGCTTCAACATAATATTACCGTACTGTGTGTGGATACGTTTTGTGGATATTCTACATGGTTATGTTGAGGATATGTCGGCCAGTTTCCACTGGAAATGCCTTTTGGTTAAACTGTCAGCAAGGAATTTGCACTGTTACGTTTTTATATAACTTTAATGACATAAAAAAGCTGCTTGTTTAAGTGAAAATACATTGATGGGGTTTTTTTGCACTAATAAAGTTGTGGAGTTGTAAAGCATTTTGTCTAGTGTCAATTATATCGTCAGTTATATCGTTATCGCAAATTTTCAAATGTACATCGTGATAAATATTTTTGGCCATATCGCCCTGCCCTAAGTGGTACTGCAACAAAATGATTCCTGTGCAGCCCGATAAGCATTTTCTGTCGCAGAATGATTATGAAGGACGCCACCAGCTGCACACAAGGTTGATTATTGCAGTCTCTAATTATTCTGTTTGTTTTTGGGGAGTTTTTAAGTTACAACGCTATGAAAACACAGCTAACATGATTAACAAACGTGGTCCATATCCATGTTTGAATATCTCAGGTTGAACTCAGGGCAAGATGGACGCTACACTGACTCGCTGTACCATCTTGTGGATTAAAATGGTATTACATGAGATTACAGCCCCGTCCCAGTTCAACTTTAGTCGATGTCTCAGCAACACATAACATCACAGCCGCTGTTTCTTCACACTCTAATGGTATTTTAGGTAATGTAGATTTAGCAAAGTATTTTAAACAGAAAATGTTGACTTTAAGCCCTGAATTAGTAAACCATGACTTCAAAGTCAAACCATCTGTTTTTCATGAATTGTAATTTTGGTGACAGATAAAAACATTCTTATGAAAGTAGCTTTGAAATTAATTTTAAAAAAAAAGAAAATCAGCTGCAGTATTAATAGGATGATGTTGAACGCTGGAAACCGTGCAGCTATTTTAATCTCGTCTTTTTAATAAGCATGTAGGGCAGCCGTTGCACTGAAACACTCTCTTGCAGAGGTGTCCTGTCAGCTGCTGAAAAAAGAAGAAGAAAGTGAGAGAAGTCACAGGATCCTGTGAAATGATCTTGTGAAACCCAGGCCTCTGAAAACAGAAGAATGTTTGAATGTTTATGAACCAACTACAAGGTCCTAAAATAAGAAACCGACTGAACACAATCTGCCTTAAAAAGGTCATTAACAAGTTACATCAAAGGCAAACACCTGGCACGATAACAGGTCTGCGTGTAGAGCAGCCCCTGCACCGCATGCTGCTATTTTCTGATGCAGCTCAATGCTCTGACAGCTCGTCCTTGTAAAAGACGATCATTAGGCGACAACCGGCTCCACTATTCCTCTTAGCTGACACGGTGATGATGTTCCTGGCTGATCTTACAGGCCATTAAAGACACCCAGCTCCGCCCTGAAACACTTTGATGAAACACAGCCTTAACTTGTAGAGAGGCCAAAGCATACCTGAATTCATATCTGAGCAAAAACAGCCGCTTCTAATTTGACAGTTCAATTTGTTATTGCAAGATGAAAGAAATGTCAGCATGTGGGGTTTCCAGACAATAAGGCAGTTCTTGTTTGTTTTTTAGGTGGTGGACAGTCTGCACTGGTGGTTAGCTACACACAAGGAAGTTACACATTTTCCCCTTATTAACATGTTCACTGTCACATAGAGCCATTAATGTGTCACACTCTCATAATTCCCACCAGCAACTGTACGAAGAGGCCGGGGTTAACTTTGACAGATATTAGGAAGCACAGACGGCCATCAAGACTACCAACAGGCTACAATGACCCTACATTTTTTTTAAGGATCATATTATTTTAATTTAAAGACAATAAAATCTCTTTTATATCCAAAATCCAGAAAACTCATCACATATGCATGGGCATGTAATAATAATGATAATTCCAACAGGGCTTTAATAATTCACGGCTGTGTACCATGCAGGGTTTGGTTTGTCACTCCTTTTGAATTAACAATAAGACAATAACGGTATTTCATGTGCTGCAGCTGCTTTTGGTTTCTGTATTTCTCTCTTTGTTTTTTATTGCTTTTAATGGTTTTAAAGAACAAAATGTTGAAATAAGGCAGTGGTTCTTTCACTGACTTCCCAGCATGCATGTGGAAAGTTCCGTTTTAGGAATCAGAGCCTCTCAGCGGTCTAAAACAATGACCTGCTTAAGTGATTTCCTTCCACAATGCACATGTCATCCTGTAATTACTGGGTAGAGCTGTTGCAGGAAGCTCAGCTCCTCCATGACTCAGACACAAAACACACAAGGTAATAAAATCACACTGTTAACATACACAGACCCAGGACATGGTGATAATTACATTTTACTGAAAGCCTTTAAAGTGCAGGAGAAACATAACTGTTCACTAAATGCGATGACAATGAAGACAACACGACAGTGACACTTAGTGGTCAGCTCTGACAGCTGCATCACCTGTCACACCGATCAGGTCTGCACACACACCTGGGCAACATTTCCTTCTGGAAGGACAAAGAGGCAAAGATGGCATAAACACGGGGCCGCACATCATCGCTCACATGTCCAGGACTGCACTGCTCTGTTATTATCAGCATGTTCCAAACACGGCATGAAAACCCCTCAGTTGTTCTACAAAGCAACAACAAGAGTATTAACAGGAACTACAAAGAGAGATCGAATTTCTTCCATATAAGCTTCTCTTCACTGCCTCCCATTAGACTCAGAACTGAATTTAAACTCTTCGTCAATCAGGAGACAGACACCTTTAAAGATTAGGTTTTCCTTTTCAAGTTAGGGCTGGGTCAGGTGACTTTAACCCTTAGTAATTCTCCTATACGTTCAGACTGTTGATGAACTCTCATCAAGTCCCCCACTGAGCACTTCACTCATTTTTATCTGCCACCCATGCATGAGTTTCTATGCTCTTCTTTTGTGGTCTGAAAGGAACAACTCGGGATCCCTGGGAGGAGCTAGAAAACATCGCTGGGAAAAGAAACATGTCTTATTAGCCTGCAGCCAGCATGAAATAATGGATCTGAATTCTCCGATTATCTGAATGACCCTTAAATGTTGCAGCTTTTATCAGAATAACAGACTGTTTTAACCGGGCTTGACAGAATAGGAGGAAGTGATATTGTGGACGTTTGTCTCAAAGGAGGTCAGATTTAAAACCACAAACTATGCAGGTTACAGGTTATCTGTCCAATCTCTCTCTCTAGGTGAAGAGAGTCCTTTTTTTCTATCCGTCTGTAGTTTCCATCATTTTCCACAGAAATCTGCGCAGCTTATGACTGTCTGCTGACTCAATTCCCCCTCTTAGGCAGCAAAAGACAGCGACATGTTAACCCTGCTTTCTTCACAGCCATCGGCTAAAAGCCAGACTTTAGAAACGTGTCAGTCCTGTCGTTCTTCTGTAAACTAAAGTCAATCAAATTGGACAAGGAAGACAACACTCACATATAAAGCAGGATAACCTGTTAATCTTCTGATAAAGTTGAGTTAAACAGCAGCACAGAGCCAGAGTCCATCAGTCGACTAGTTTTATTAACACGTCGCTCCCTTTTATTTATCACGGGTCGTCCTCTTTTCCTGCTAAACGCTAAAAAATGAGTGAACGTGCGCCTGTTTGAGCTGATTTAACAGAACACACTGGAAGGTGTGCACCATCTGATCACCATTATTACTTAAATAACTATCACTGTTTGATAAATGCTAAATGCTTAGAGCCAGAAAACAAACACACAAACAAACAGCAGACTGTCTGGTTTAGCGTTTCCTCTGGGCTGGTTTACGACCTCACTAAACCATTTCCTGGTGAGTTTATGATCGCTGTCACTAGATTTGAGTCTTATTAATCAGCGTGTTGTTTATTTTGCAAAATGTGGTCCCATTAGATGCAAAAAGCATGTTAAAGCAGGGCATGCTTCACAGCACGCAGCATCAGATCCAGCTCGCTCTACTGAAGTCTGATTTTTGAACATCTCCAACCGAGGACTTGATATATAGAAAGTGATTTCTCTTTCTTTATCTCCTACAAAGTTGGGAGCGTGGAACTGTCCAAATCATCTTGATATGCTGAAGCATTAAGAGTTTGTTTGGCTGAATCTAAGGGGCTGAACTTCCCCCTCAACCAAACTTTACATGTACCGGTCTCCTGGCAACCGCCAAACCCAGACTCATCCATCAGACTGCCAGACAGAAAAGTGTGATTCATCACGTCAGAGAACGCGTCTCCGCTGCTCCAGAGTCCTGTAGCAGCACGTTTTACATCACTGCATCGGACGCTTTGCGTTGCCGTTGGTGATGTAAGACTTGGGTGCAGCTGCTCGGTCGTGGAAACTCTTGAGCTAATTGTGAAGCTTGGAGGTCTGTAGTGGTTGACTGCAGAAAGTTGGCGACCTCGACCCCACTCTGTGATTTCACGTAGCCCAGCACTTCGTGACTTCTGTCCCAGATGTTTGTAGAAGCAGTCTGCACGCCTACATGCTGGCTTTTATACACCTGTGGCCATGAGAGTAATGGGAACACCTGAATTCAACTATTTGGATGGGTGGAGTAAATACTTTTTGAACTGTAGCGTAGATTGTTTGAGCAACATTGGAGAGCTCAGATGAAGACGAACTGCATCTGGGCTCAAGGTTGCGACACACTTCCTTTTTCCCGCAGTAGAAATGTGTCGCTGAGAGTGTGTGTGTTTGTGTGTGTGTGAGTCTTATCGCTGGAGTAAGAACGAGTAGGAAAGACGCCCGATTTGTATCCGTCTCTTTCAGCATCAGAACACTCAGCATTTCGTTCTCGATAACATTTCTTGACGCCATCTTTCACCACTATCACATGATCATAATCTCCTGACACAGATTATGAGAGCTCACCAGCCAAACCAGTGGCACAACGGACTCTGTGTACAATTCGATTTACTAAGAGATGTCAGGCATCCAGCTGACACTCCCACAGCAAACTGAGTCACCGTCATGAAAAGGATAAAAAAAAAACACATTTCCAGTCAGAACTGAAGTGAAATAACTGGATTTCATCAGGATATCCAGCAAATGTATCCATTTGACAGAAAACTGCTCAGAAACTACAAGCCTGAGTTTTTGAGGCCAGTGATTCTTTTTATGACACCACCAAACATTTAAAGAGGCCTTATTCTGCATTTTCTGTTGCACTGTTACAGATGCTCATATTAAAATGCCGGTTAAGAGCAGCGAGACTATAAAATCAGCAATAGAATAATAGTTAACAGATGCGTGTCACGTCTTCAAGCTTCTCCAGTTATTTTTAGTTAGCTATAGAAGGAGTGATGTCGAAGATAAAGGTCCAAAAATAGAAAGAAATCACCAGGCCAACAAAACGCACCAGCTGAAACATGCATACTTTTCCTGTTTGCGCAATGAAACGCTTGATGCATGTGCAGGTTCAGGAAACGTGTGCAGTTTCTGAGTTTGGCTTGATTCACGGGAGTTAAAGTCATGTTAGTAAAACACATGTAGCCCAAGCTCATCCTCTAACCCATCATTTTATAAATCAAAAGCCTAAAAGATCTCACAGTTTTGTCCCATTACAAAGAAATCCTGCTGCACCTTTCTTTCACCTCACACTCAGCAAAGAATCAATCAGTGAAATTAGAGAACAAGCACAGAACAAGTAAAAGCAGAAGTTATTTGTTGCACCACAGCAAATGTCTTGCATTGTTTAAAAAAATGACAATAAATAAATGGAGATTTAATGCTGCATCTGTAGATGGAAAAACAGGAACTTTTCAGTCAAGTAATTGAATACTGACGATGAAAATATATCTCACTTTGTTATTTAATGGTTTAAGCATTACTTCGTCCTTTCTGAAGAACAGAATACAGTGAAAAAAATGTTTTTAGTCTAGTGGCTCAGATTGGACTCTTCAGCGAGCTGGTTCGGGCACATATGAAGAACTAGCTGCTGAGCATGGACCAGTTAGTTTGTGCGTCTTGTCTTTGTATTGGTAAATAGTCAGAGTGAGGTTTACTGTTACACCTGCAGATACAACATGAACACAAAATCAGCAATCTGTTGGTCTGCCTGGGATGGAGTCAGATTCCCAGCTTGAGTTATTCTTTTAGTCAGCCAACAGCTACAGTTTCTAATAACGAGGTCAGTGCATGTACAAATACTCCCTGGGAGCCTAAAGCTCATTTTTCAGCCTCCTCTGAAAACTTTTTCCTTGTCTGAGCTCTGAATGATGTCAGCGAGGGAGGTTATCCTGTATGTGGTAAACTCAGGCTGAAACGCTCCACCCGTCTGTTGCTCAGACCTACGAGGAGCTAAAACAGCCTGTTTCACACAGATCATAAACTGCATCAAGGCTCAGTATTAGATTAGAAAGGTTTATTCTGAATGTGAATCATGCAAAGCTACTCTAGTAGAGTCCACGAATGTAAACAGGGACCAGAAAATGAGCACTGGAAGAATAAAATATGGTAAATGGCCTGTATTTGTAAAGCGCTTTTCTAGTCCCTGATGACCCCAAAGCGCTTTACACAACATCCAGGCATCCACACATTCACACTGGTGATGGCAGCTGCATTGTAGCCACAGCTGCCCTGGGGCGCACTGACAGAGGCGAGGCTGCCGGACACTGGCGCCACGGGCCCTCTGTCTTGCCCAAAGACACAATTTCCGAGCTGGGACTCGAACCGGCAACCTTCCGATTACAAGACGAACTGCCGCCAATAACCCCAAATCTTTCATTTTCTGAATGATATGCATCTAAAATAAAAGTACTCATTAAGGAGTGAACCTTTTTAAAAGGAGATCCTCCGGGTGACCTTTGTGTTAACCTCCTCTCCCAGTCTAACTCAATGGTAGGTTAGAAGGTTTTCTGCATGTTCGTTGCTTACAGGCCAGAAGATTAAAAAAGGGTTCAATTGATTCTGAAATAAAGTCCCTTTAAATTAATCTGTTAAATATATGCTAGTGCAACTTATACTGCTTTTTTAAACTCATACGGCTTAAACACATTAATATAAAGAAGGGATTTTAAATGATTTAATGGCACCGTCCCTCTTTCCTCTAGTTTCCAGAATCATAGACTGCTGCTGGTTTGTTTAACACCTTCAGCTTTACCGAAAAGCTCAGCAGCAGATTAATGTCAGGAGCTTCAGGCGAGTCTCTGATTTCTAACAGGTTTGCTCACGGCGTTGGTTAAATCTTCCTCTGATGGCTGTCTCGACTGCAAACAGACACAGGCCACATTTTCCTTGACGGTGATTAGATTATCCTGAAAACACCAAATAACTGCAGTTTGTGCGACTCCTGGCTATTCAGATTCGACTCGATGGCACTGATGGGAGCAGAGACTTAATTCAAGTCGACGTGCTCCTGAGGTGAAGCTCAAGCTTGCGACCTTTCAGATACAAGATCATCTCTTTAACTCCGAGACACAGTCAAGTCACATTAATAAATCAGAATTTGTTTTGCTCCCGTCTCAGCAAATTCAGTGTGCTTTATTCAAAAAGAGACGTGACTAACTGTGACTTGACGGGCAGCTCTCCTTCAGGGATATCTTGACTGATCGCCAAGTCCCTCTAGATGAAAGTCTCAACACTTGGCAGCCATGTTTAAAACATCTCTGGGCGGCTATTTAAAGCTTCGATCTAAATGAATCGTCTTTCCTCATTACCATATCCGTAACAAAGACACAAAGACTAAACTAGCTCTACCTCAAACAGATGCAGCAGTACTGACGTAGATCCGGGGATTTTAATACTTGAAGCATATTCACTTCTGTATTTGTTCAGGGCCTTTTGTTCCAGTGAAGAGACAACATGACGTTACTTGAGACAAGAGTGCTTCCAGCTCTGCATCGACAGTCTGCCCTGTGCGGCCATCAAGCGCACAGCCAGCTCCTTAAAGAAAGGCTTTGCCCAGTTTGGTGCGAAGGAGTGTAGTAGAGCTGTGACCAAAGACTGTATATAATAGATGGCTGCAGCCACTGTCACTTTACCCACCATCATATCTTATACTGAAGCCTTGGATCACTTTGAGCTTTGTCATGTGGTTGTTCTCAAACCAAATGTGCTGAGAAAGGGCTCACAGGGCAGCCACGCTGTAAATCACACCCCGCTTTATCCTGCTCCATAACTCTAATGAGACCTTAACTACCAAAACAAGCATCACGATGTCTTAATAAGACTTTAAAATAGCAACTGAGGCCATAAACCCATAAGGAACATGTGTCCTGGTGTCATAAATCAAGTGAGAAGTCGGGTCATTTTATCATTGACTTCTATAGGATCTGACTTCTTTTTGCAAATAGAGGAGCCGACACGTTGCAGCAGCACAAACTCCTTTTTTAATATCACTGATGGATTTTTCAAATATTTAAATTACACTCAAAGGTTTGTCAGCTATTTTGCAAGATATGTAAAGAAAATCATAAAATTAAATTAAAATTATTTTAATTTATCTAAAAAAAATAATTAAAGACACAGAATTTTAAAAATAAATGTACATTTTTTTTCATTTAATTAGAAATAAATCAGAATATTGTTAAGTTGTGGGTTTCATTGAATAAACTAAAAAGAAAAACATAATACAAAGCCTCCCTTTAAAACACACCTGGGGGGTTGTATTAACAAAATAATACAAAACATTTAATAAACTGAAAAATGAGAAAGATTGTTTATTGGCTAATCAGCTGATCCATGTGTGTATGTTTTGCTCCGTGTTACCAGTTGTTTTATGAGCCAGATGTATTTGAACTTCAGCAGCTGTATCTTACTGCACTTTACTGTATCGGTCTTCAGTTCTGCAAAGTCATGACATTTAGCTACTGATAATATTGATTAAAGGCTGGACCAAACCCACCGCTCCCAGTGCCCCTTGAGCTCTCTATCAGCATGTGTGTGTGTTGGCTGGAAAAGCACACACGCCCACGCCCACAAAGTCAATTAAGCACTCCCCACGCTGTGGCCTGTGTTTTGCTGGAAGCGCCAATGAACACAGCATATCCTACCTGCGTACAAGCCGGTCCTATTAATCAGCCTCGACAGTCTCTATGGAAGCGAGCGAGTCAACTCTGCTTCGTTTAAATCAGACCAACAAAAATAAAACCCTCCGACACACTGGAGAAGCAGGTCTGTGTGAAACAACACAACAAGAAAAGAAACCGCGTGTCACTTTTCCCGCACTTGTCTTCAGACTTCCTGCTTACACTTCCTGTCCATCTCATCGCATCCTAGCAGTGTCTCAACAAACTTCATCACTGACCTGAACTGTAATTTTGTTGCCCCACAACAATCTTGCAGCAGCAGCGATGATGCAACTCTGTTAAAAGGAACTCTCTGCAGGCTTTCTGAACTGTGAAACCTTAAACACTGGAATCTTTTAAAAACAGGAAGGTGGTGGTGAACTTAAACGTTGAATTAACTATTTTGATTACGAACTACAGGTACTGTTTAAATACGCTTAAATAACCAGGTGGGGTCATTTGTGACTTTTTGATGGTTCTGTTTGTTTAACACTGAATGTCATTTATGCATCAGTCACGTTCTGCAGCAGTAAATCTTTCTATTCCAGGTCCATCATCCACAGGTCACAGCAAACTATCACATTGCAGTCGTGAAAAGTGGAAACTTTAAAGCAATCTGAGTGTATAATGTCAAACTTCTTTACATATAGATATTTTTGGAACACTAATGATCCAGTTCCCTATAAAAGTACCTTACAGCTGGCCTCATATATTAACCCACTTGCAGGTTAAAGAGAAAAAAGCTTATTATCTCAACTCAAATGGTTTCACCTGATATTCTGCTTAGTTTAGATACTATACACTCACAATGCTGTGACACACTCACTCTGGACACAGCAACACTGCTGAAAAAGTGCGGACTATATCAGACATGCAATCTGTTTGTAAAGTGATGACGTATCGACCACGTTTCCTGCTTTGGATGAGCCTTTCGTCGTGTGTCTCATTTTTCTGAGCAAACATGAACTTCCAAAACCTGTTTAGCTATTCTCTGTGTTTTCAGCCTTTTAAAGGGATTATTTATGAGCAGGATGTCTTTAAGTTTCTAAAAACTCATCGTTTATATGACAGCATCAAATGTTTGAACACTTTCAGTGTGGACATTAAGCTTAGGATCAGGACTTTTTCATAATTCAAATCATGCAGCAGCATATTAATGACTGAGCTCATGTTGCAGACACTCTCTTGACTCGAGTTTGGTCATTTTTCAGGGACCTTTAACCTCCTCTGCCTTAGCTGTGCTAATATGTTTATCTCAGCCTCTCAGCCCTGTTAGCTGCATCACGCACACATCATAAGCTGCCAACTACCATACCCAGAGCCCTTCTGCCTCTGTGTCCATCCAGCGTTACATACTTCAGTCAGAACACAGCATATCATCTTTAAAATCTACCTTCTTGCTTAGCTAAAGCTCATAAATCCTCGTTTTCATGCATCTCTGGATGTTAAACACCAGGGAGCAAAGCCACACTCATTATTTTATTATAGCTGAACCTTTTTAACGCTCAGGCACCTCAGCGTTTGATAGATTTTGAGGGCTAATTGAGCATTTGGACTGGAAATGGTTAAAATGTTAACAAGCAGATACTCACATTTAAGCAGGCGTTATCTAACACGACAGAGGCTGGTTCAACCCCAAAAAGAAAAAGAAATCTCTAAGTTTACACAACCTAACCGGTTTGATTTCTCTGAGCATGTGTGTTTAAAGTGTGGAAGCTGTCCCTTAGGGTACCTAAAGCGCCAGCTGAGTGTGTGTGTAATGTTGTGTTACAGTGCCACATAAGCTGTGGAAACAGACACGCAAACAAGAAGCAGAGAGCGTAAACTTTCGCGCTTTAACCAGGAAAATTGGCCCTGAAGGCGACTCAAAGGTAATTTTGCTTATTACAAGGTGCTGGGTGAGGATGGTGAGTTGTGTTACACACTGACTGGTATGGAGGAAGTGTTTCGCTGCAAAATAGATCGACGGCTGAAAAAGGAAGAAGTGCGCAGTGACAGGTCGGCGGAGTGACGCACCGACACGCCGCAGCTGCAGCAGCTGAGTCGCTCCTCGGTACTGGTCTGACCCGTTCCCCGTGCTTCCCTGAAAACGTTGCCTGAGCCCTCCTCCGGGCCAACGTTACGCTCTGTGGATCTCCTCATTCGATTCAAGCGACACTGAGAGCAACACATGGCTCATAAGTGCTCGCTGCCTCCCAGGGCAAACTGCTGATGATGTGCACGGGCACTGCGGTGAGGAGGACGGATGCCAAGACATGCCAAAAAAAATCCCAAAACAAAACAGCGCATCCACCCACGTCTACCCCGCGCTTCCACCACATCACATTTTACGCGCAAAGCCACGGTTCCACTCTTTACGCGTTTACGCACCTGCGCGACCACATCAGGAGTAAACTTTGCCGACAATCACAGATTTAATCTTACACACAAACATCTGGATGAGCCACAAACGGCACAGCTGGACCCCAAAACGAAGGCTGAGTGTTCGTCTTACCTCCTGATGTGATGTGAAGTGACGGCAGCCGGAGATCTGCTGTGGTGCCGCGAGCCGGTGACCAAAAACCACCAAAGTGCAAAGACTTACAAGACTTCCTGTTCAGTCCCTGTCAAAATAAAATCCGCACAGGCAGGACGGTGAGCTTTCTTCCATGTATTTCCAACTTGGTGACATAAAGCTACTATGGTAGTTCTATTAAAAAATAAATACATCTAAAATAAAATACGAACTCACAGAATACAACTACAGCTTGTTTTAATAACATTTCAAATAAATACAAATTTAAAAAAAAATAATTAGCGAAGCACAATTAAAAGACTATAATTAAATGAATAATCGATTATGTTTTATTAAAAATAAAATAAAATAAACAGTAACATGATCAAGCTGAGGGGTTTGTTTTGACTCATCACACAGGAGTCTGACTGTTTGTCAGTCTGCATACTTTACAGACGGTATTGAATGTAAAAAGGTAAGAAGGTAAATGTGAGTCCTGAGATGACCCACTGGCAGGAAAGAAGGACAAAACACCAGTGTGCTGTCATTTTGATTACTTTCTTTTCCTTTTAAAAGTAGTTAGTAATTAAGAATAATGTCATTTTATCTCCAATTGTTGAGTATTTTAAGAAGCTACACACAGTGTTGGCTTTCACTCAACTTCCAGTCAGTTTGTCAGCACGTATTAAGATCTCTGAAGACACTGGAGTAAAACAGTGTAAACAGTAATAGACACAATTTAAAGTGCCACACTGACGGTGTTTACAAGAACTTTACTTAATTTAAATCACTCTATTAAACTGAATTTACAAAGGTTACCTAAATTATTTTTATTTATTTATTTTTGCATATACTATTATATATTGTACATATATTTATTAGTTTCAGATGTAGCCATTTGTATATTTTGCCTGTTTATGTTATTGTATTTTGCACAACTCTGTTGCTTGTGAAGCTCGCACACAAGAATTTCACTCGCATGTGCTTTACCAATGTACCTGCACATGTGATGTGACAATAAAAGTGATTTGATTTGATTTGAATATACTCAGATATATGTCTGCGTACTGATGAGTATGTTTGGGTCACATTTATCCATCCATTCACTTCTATATTTCAGTTTGTGCTGTTTTAAAATGCCAGTCTGGTGTTTATGATTGAGAAATACATTTTTTGGCAACAGGAGTGGCACAGACTCAGTCAGAGAGAGCATTAAAAGGGACTTCGGGTTTAGGTGGCTTGCAAGTGTGCACAAATTATAACAAAGGCTAAAGGAACTTAATTAGCATATCCTATATGAGATTTTCCTGCTTAAAATAAGAATATGTCGAGTTGTTCCCTTTTTTGTGTTTTCAGTTTTGTGGAATGACGTCAAGGAAACAACGTTCAAATTTATTTCTGACTTTACTTTGAAGAGCACACTGCGATACTTCCGGATCACACAGTTTTTCTGTCTCTACCTTGATGAAGTTGATAAGACACAGTGGCTTCCTCTGTGAAACCACGCCTGAAAACCTCTGTAGCTCATTGCACTCAAGAACAAAAGTTACTTGCCATGAATTTAGAAAAAAAACAGACAAACTTCATGTAAAGACTGAAATATAGAAACAATGAAGAGTTACTCACAAACTGAAATGCTGACTTATTCAGGCTGATTGCCACACATGCACTCTGCAGCTGGGCCACATGATCTGTGTTTATGTGGGAGAAGAGGAGGAGGATAGCACAGAAACACAGTACTCATTTCTGGGTAACTGTGTCATTCCTTCCCTTTTTTGGTTACGTCCCTTTATCTGTAGGATATGTGAGAAGTTCGGTCTCTGATGGTAATCAAATATGCAAATACTCCCACGGGAAAGTGAGAGATTACTGCACCTAATTAGAGGGTTTGAGACCAGAGTTTCTGGGTAAAAAAGAAACTGATATCATCATTTTGTGGTGCAATGCCACATTTGTTGCACTCATATGTAGTTGGGGGCAAAGATTTGGACAGATGTTTACAGTTTTACTAAGTGTAGAACCAAATTAAAAGAATCATAAACATGTCTGTTTATACATGGCCACAGGGGGCAGAAGTCTAAGCAGAAACTGGCCTTTCCCTGACCACTTCCTCCAGCTCCTCCAGGGGAACTCCAAGCCAGCCGAGAGACGCACCCTCAGACCTGAGGGTGTCCCTGAACACCCTCTCGTGCTCCCCTCAGCTTTCTGGCCAGCGGTATTATCTGACCAAAACATCTGATGTGTTTTGTTAATATGTCCAGACCACATCAGATGGTCCTCATTCTGGAGAAAGCCCTGGACCCCTTTATATTGCATAAGGGAAGAAAGCATTTAAGGGGCCACTGTTCCCCTGAAAGTGCTCCCATCCGACATGGGAGAGGCATAAAAATGTGTATACTGTAATTAAAAGTTGGACATGTATTCTTTCTAAAGCCCAGCTGTGGAAACTCTGCTGGATTCAAGTAAAAGTTGGATTTCACTCTATGGTGGGCTGGAGCTACTCTTCACCTGTTCTGTGATCTCAGTAAACTCTTCCCTGGTGATGTCAAGGTGCCTACGTGCATCTGCACACGTCAAATCTTTCTACACATTCAGATGACAAATCTCATATTTATCATTCATCTTATATTTAACCTCATTGATTCTGTTTACAGATAATACCACAAACATAAAAGATCATTAACGGGCCACAAGACGAGGCCCCAAAACAAGGCAGGAGAAAAACCTCCAGAAACACAAACAAACAAAAAGTTAGAAAATTGGCAAACTTAAGGAAATGCCTGAAAACTCCCGTAGGTGTTTGGGGGGGCAAACAGGGGCGTAGATATCATGGAAAGCGATTAACTGATTAACATCAGAAAACTGGAGTAAAATAACAAAGGGAGCGCAGGCTCAGCCAGAAACTGTTTATGAAGGAGGAGCTCGGGTGGAGGTGACTTAATAAATGGCTGAAATGTGTGGAGCAATGGTAGGTGTAGGCTAAAGCACCTGAAATATTGTACCCATATGAGATTTGGCTCGGCGATCGTGGCTCAAGAGTTGGGAGTTCGCCTTGTAATCGGAAGGTTGCCGGTTTGAGCCCCGGCTCCGACAGTCTGGGTCGTTGTGTCCAAGGCCCGGTGGCACCAGTGTCCGGCAGCCTCGCCTCTGTCAGTGCGCCCCAGGGTGGCTACAATGTAGCTGCCATCACCAGTGTGTGAATGTGTGGATGACTGGATATGTAAAGCGCTTTGGGGTCCTTAGGGACTAGAAAAGCGCTATACAAACACAGGCCATTTGCCCTCCTGACTAAGGCTATGCTGGATCCGTTCACAGTTTGGATGCTTCCTGCATTGTTTCTGTCATGAAGTTGACCTTTGTTACTCTTCATTTCCTGTTTTGTTTTTGCCTGCTTTTCCACCTCTGTTTCCCTGTCAGTCATCTCTGAGTATGTCAGTCGCTTCTGCACAGGGAGTTTGCTAATGAATTGTAGTATCTGCAGTCAAAATAGGAGCCGGTTGACTTCTCTAATTACTACAGATGGGCAGGTCAGTGCTTTTTTTATTACCTCCTTTAGCAGAGGACAGACTGGATCGACCCACACCTGATAAGTCACACGGATCAATAAAATGTTAATTAACCATCTGTTTCCCATTTCATGCATTGACCTGCTGCTGAACTTTAGATGGATGAACTTTGAAATCAGCTTCTCAGTGTTGTTTTGTGTGAATAAAGATTATTAGCTATTTTTAAAAATGCTTAAAGTCAGTCTCATATTTGGTTTGACCAATTTGGTTGTGAATTTATATTTTTCAGTGGTGCTCTGTGTTATGAACTGCATGAAATAACACAGCAAGAACTCACAACAACTGTGCCCACTGTACAGTTGTTTTCCATTTGTTTCCCTTTCTAAGCTGTTTTAATATATATCACAGTCTGACTAAAATAGATTTCATCTATCAACCTCATATTTCCAGGGGGGGGGGGGTCATCATAATTAAGTTTTGGCATAAAGGTGTGACATTGCTTCAGTCACAGAAAAGAGCATAAGGACCTCAAGTGGTAGTGGGCTGCAAGCCACTTTGCATTGACTGAGCAAGCTAAGTCTCCTCTGTGTAGCCTCCTCTTCTTGAGCCAAGTTGGTAACATTCTTTAATTCTATTATTTATGCACATGACAATAATTCAAATTCATGTATCTCAAATGCAGGCTGCACAGCTTCTGATCAGGATATTTTCTGTCTCTGCTTTGATGTAGTTGAGTGGCTTCCTCTGCAAAACCACATCTGAACTTTTGCAGCTCTTTGCTCTGAAGAAGAAAAGTTGCCCAGCTTGAAAAACAATGACCATGTGACAGGAAAAAAAACTGCACGCAGCTTCAACCCTCCGTCACATTCTTAACCTTCTGAGGTCTGTGTGGTACGGTCCTAACCATGACTCTAACTAACATTACACTTTCATCCAAAACATCCTTTTGCTACTCTCCGAAATATAACAATGTAAGATTAACACCAGTGCTGATTTAGAGCTCGGGTGATTGAGGAGCCTGGTGTAAGAGGAGTCTGTCCTTGACCTCATGATGTGAGCTAAAGCGATTAGGAGGAGACCCAGGAGGTGATTTCTCGACTACTGACTGGAGCCGTTGTCTTAACGTTTCTTTGCCGGTCCTTGTGTGCCCATTTATTCTTTCCTCTGATTTCTAAACTGGTTTTCCAGCCTGTCAGACAGTTTGTCCCGTTGATGCCTGCCTATTTGTTAGTAATAGAGGAGTTTGGTAAAAGCTCACCTCTACATCTCTTTGGATTCATTTGCACTGGTTTGAGAGTAGGGTTGCTGTGAGCCAGTGGCTCTGGTGCTGTGCTTGGATCAGGATAACTGATGGCAGGTGTGTTTTATTGTGCTTCCTGCCTCTTCTGTTTATGCTCCAGACTGCAAACAATGCTGTTACATGATCTCGTTTTTGTGTGCAGGCGAGGACCGGCTTGTTCGGCAGTCTGTGCAGGGAGGTAGTCTTGTCCCTTCTGAAAAGATGCCGGGCTCCCCCTGAAAAGAAATTCCTCAGATCCTTATCTATTAGAAGACTCTGCAAGTTGGTCTTAGATCCCAATCTGATCTCCATAACAACAAACCCTGGAAACAATAGGCGTGTATCTATTTGCACTGTAATATTCAAACACTGCTTCCTCTTCCCACTGCAGCAGGATTCCCAGCCTCTGCGTCTATAAAATCCTGGTTCCAGCCCTGCGGTCTGTGGACAGACCTGCCACATGGCTCCACATCAGCAGCCTCCTGTCTCACACAAAGCCACTGTTATGGCTGCACTATAAACCCTGAGCTATCTCACATTCAAACTCTCCCTCTGTGTGCTCATTAATAACACACACATTGACCTGAAGGCGTTTATTTGCTGTGCTGTGTAAACACCGGGGCCTGTTATGCACAGGCTCATGCAAACACACAGTGAATTAAAGCACATTGGATTCTTCCTTCATAGCGAGCCTGTGGTGTGTTTATTTACCGGACAGTGTCATGATTTCTGGACCAGCTGCTGAAATATTTCTCTTTCGTGTCCAGCCTCACTCGAGTCCCTCGTTCGCATTTGCAACTCAAACACCGCAACTGCAGGGACTGATAACCCATCAAATAATGCAAATTACATTTTCCTACTCATGCTGTTATTTAAGTTGGTTACCTTCTAGGCACACTTACCTCCACTGTGCATCGTGTGTAGCTGATAAATACATTTTGAGTGCTTTGCAGTGATGCTACAAGAAAACTTTGAACTGAATTGTTGAGAGAGAAGCGTCAGTCAGATCAAAATGAGACTGACCGACTCGTCTATCTGCTGCACGTAGAGATCAATAATTATCACTTATTCATTCCTCCAGTTGAGGAAATTGATTTTGCCAAATGGACACTCACCTGTTAGGCAACTATCATTTTCTAACTGCATTAACATTCACATCAAATGAAGAACATTATCTCTAAGACAGCCTGAATGTATCTTGTTACTGGAAAGACGTTTATTCTCCACCACGAGCAGTTTCTTCTTTTCCTTTTGCCTTTCATAAATATTTTGTCAATTACTTTATTGTTTACTTGAGTAGAGCTTCTAGGCATGTGTGCTTTGCTTGAGTCTTTCTTTTTCTGACGATCAATTTGAGGAGAGTTATTTCATATCACTGTTCACCTCCTGGACATCAAACTAATTTGAACATAAACTGGAGGCAACAGTAACACATAAAACAGGATGCTATCTCCTCCTGGACTATTGTGACTATTGTAAAGTGTAATATCTCCCATGCATGACTTTTCCTAACCTAGCGAGGTGATCTCGAGGACCTTTTTTAACTGAAGAGTTTACAATTTCTATCTTTCATATTCATATTTAAGTCAAAATAGAGATAGAGAATGATGTAAGAAAGGAAGGACAGGAGAGGAAGAGGAAGAAGATTTTATTCAAAGGAAAGGACTGCTCAGTGACGTCTGATTAACTAGAAATGTAAAGTTTGCATGTAATATCCTCGTTCATTTTAATATCCCCACTTTTTTTAGAGTTGTTGTTTTCCTTACATTCGATCTATTGCTTACATGAACGTTCATATTGTGAAACGTCTTGCAAAGAAAATATTGTCATGGTTGGCTGTGTGGCAGGCAGGCAAGCTGGAGTGACGGACCCAAAATGCAGAACTCGGCTGTACCACGTGACTGGTTCAGGAAGTGGTTCGAACTTTGCCGCGAGCTATGACAGAGATATAAAGACTTCAGACTTCATTCAAAATGTGGGTGTTTGATGGAGAGTTGCGGTTAGTGAGAGTTTGGAGACAGTTTGGAGGTTTATGAGAGTGAGGAGAGAAAGTCAGGAGAGAATGGAGCCAGTTAAGAAGAGGAGGATGTCCTCCCCTGTGTGGGAACATTTTGATCTTATTCCTCCCAACAAGGTATGTAAATTTCTACAGAAGATGTATTTTCACGATACTGATGGTGCAATACAATTTATGTTGAGCTGTCTTGACTTTTGTACAAGGTGAAGTGTTTGCTATGTGCCAGGGAGCTGGGATATAACAACAACACCTCATCCATGCTTAGGCACTACAGAGCTTTGCATGAGAATAAGGGGGACACCGATTGTGGAGCAAGACCAGGTGAGCTCTCCTCAGGAGAACAATCTCAAATAGATGAAGACCTGGTTAGCATGGTGATTGAGGACTCCCAGCCATTTAGCATTGTGGAGGACAAAGGATTTAAAAGAGTTGTTAAATCATTAAATCCTAGCTATGTTCTCCCCACTAAAGCTTATAAAAGCAGTGAAAATCTAGTTTTTACAGAATAAAATGTGAACAGGCAGGACTGTGTAGCTGTCCACACCTCAACGTTACAAAAGCACAACCACTGTCCACACCTCACCTCACAGTAAATGATCATTTCCATTTTTAGCATTTCCAAATAATCATTTTCCATACTGCCAGTATAAATATACACAGTATGCTGCCATCACTACAATATACATGTTTTACACACTCCTTTTGTTGGAGGCTGTGTGCAAAATGCCACACTCTTCAAATTCATGCCAACTAATATTTTTACGTCCAGTAAGTGTCCTACTAGAGCAAATGAAGCTTCAAGAAGCTCTGCGCTGGGATGAACCAATTGGATGAAAATTGGAATGGAAAACAGGAGGGAGACACAGCTGGGGGGGGTTCAGGCTAACGAGACACGGGGAGCACAGCTAGACACACTGAGATTAGGCACAATCTTTCACAATAAAATGGGAAACAAGAAACAGACACAGACTTGACACTGAACTGAACTTATACTAAATGAGAGACACAACCTAAGAACTAATCCCTCACAAAGAATAACTGAAACATAGAATAATACCAATAAACAAAGCATGACAAAGTGATCAGAATACAAACCATAATACAAAGAACTGAAAATGCTGGGTCAAAATGACCCAGGACCGTGACAAATACAGGTTTATTAACTTTGTGGTATTCAAAGGTTGCATTAAAAACTGGTGAGTTTAGTGCAGGATAAGCTGGTTACTGTGCAGTACTGTGATATAGTTTACGGTAATGTTGGGCTGGTGCAGAGCAGCTGTGCGGATCATGCTCAGTAGAAGCAGAAATCAAATGAAACTTAATGTGATGATGCTCATTCACTCACTGATTTCTGTCTTTAAACTAGCTTTCTACTGTCTGCAGGGAGCAGCTGTGACAGCTCGTGTCACTTCTGCTCATATTGAATTCAGTTGGCTAAATCCACAATGATCAAGGAAGGGAGCAGAAGCAGCTGCGCAGCTCAGCTGATCACAGCCTGTACACCACAGCTCCTACCACAGGAAAGGAATCGTTTTCCCTCAGAAGTCCCTGAACTTGCCATAGACTCAAAAAGATGCAGGAAGGGCCCAAAGAGTGCCAAGAAAATAATCCCACACCATTACACCTCCAACAGTCTGAACTGCTGATACAAGAAATGATGGATTCATGCTTTCATGCACCAAATTCTGACCCTAAAATCTGGACTTGCAGCAGAACTTGAGACTCATCAGTCCAGGAGACATTTTCCAGCCCTCTGTTGTGAACGTTTGGTGAACCCGTGTGAGCTGCAGCCTCAGCTCCTGTTCTCAGCTGACAGGAGTGGCACCCACTGTGGTCGTCTGCTGCTGCAGCACGTCTGCTTACAGTTTTCACATGTTGTTGACTGGATATCAAACACTTGTATATCGGTAGATTTCTTTTACTATATTTTATTAATATTTTGCTCTTTACTATTTTCTTTTCTACTGTACCATTCTGCTGAGTGACTGTCTTCTGCTCGTCAATTACATTTCATTGCAATGCTGACCGTGTGCTAACCTGCATGTGACAAATACAACTGAAAACTGAAAGCTGATAAGATTGTTGCGTTGGGGTTGTATTGGAATAGCATGATGGCATGTTGAATTGATAAAAAAGAAAAGAGTACATCTCATATCTTTGTGTTTGTGGGTTCTTTATGTGTTTATGTTTGTTTGTGTTCTGTATGTGTTTTTTAACTAAAAAGTAGCAACAGCTGTCAGATAACTGCAGAAAGAAAGTAGTAGAAAGTATAAAATGTTACACCAAGCTGTTTCTGTTATTGTGTCTGTCCTGTTTTACATGAATGACACAAGACAGAGAAAGATCTCTGCAGAGCTTATCATTCAACAACTTCCTGCTTCAGTGTCTTTTTTCAGCATCACTTATCACAGATGTTAGCGATCCCACGGCTCACGGACGCAGGTGGTGCGGGCGATGCAGGTGATGTCACATTCCAGGGAAGCCGAACGTTCCTGCAGATCCCGCATTAGGTGGAAGGAATGTTTATCTGTAATCCTCCAACATTTACATTAAACGTGTGGCGTAAAAATGTGGCTGCGCTCTTAAAGGAGAATGACACAGTACGTGGACTCAGACCCGCGTCTTTAGCGCACACTTAATGTTAACATGTATGTGGTCTGTGTAGATGACATGTGTTAAGCATAAATTACTACGATATTGATTTAATACAGTGGTTCCATCAGGCCCTCCAACATGGGCTGGTAAAGTGGACTGGTACTTAACACTACTCTATTTGAGCACTCAAAGCACTTTCATACTGTAAGCTTCATTCAACCATCTACCTTCCAGGCATCAGGGGATAAAGCTGACCTTCCAATTAGTGGACAAGCCGCTCTACCTCCTGAGCCCCAGCAGCCCCAGCTGAGTAACAAAAATGACCACACAGGACCATCGTGGTGCAGTACAGAGACAAAGTACACACAAAAATAACATTTAAAAAGTCCTTGACTGAATATTTAGAAGCTAACTGAGGAACAATTTTATTTTCTCTCTTTTTTACGAGTTGAATGATTGAGTGTGTCGTTACTGAAAGTGGATGTTTTATAGGTTTGGCATTTAAGTGTGTGACAACCTCAGCCCTCGCTTCTATCCCTCACCCATTTTGGACTAAAATAAAAGGAAAATAGCTTTTTGATGTGTCAGTCTGAATTATTTTTTACATTTTAAAAGATGCACATTTCTGATAGCGTAAAGAAAGAGCAATCACTGACAGTGCTTTAGATGTGGTGCATTATATCAGTGCACAGGGTGCAGAGGTTAACACTGTCCTCTCACAGCGAGGTTTTTCTTTGGAACATCCTGGCGAGCCGGGGCCTTTCTGCATGGTTTGCATTTTCTGCCTGTCCCTGCGTGGATTCTCTCCGGACTTCCTCCCTCAATCCGGAGACATGCGTGCCAGGTTAAATGTTTCTAAACCGTGAGTGTGGGTGTGAGTGTGCGATGGACTGGTGACCTGTCCGGGGTGTGACAGCTGGGAAAGGCTCCAGCTCTCTCTATGATCGAAAGGTGGATAAGCGGTTAAAGAAACAGAGCGATGCATTATATCCACTGCATGTGTTTTACAACGAAGTGAAGAAAATACAAAGAAACAGGATGTGAGCCCTGTTTCAAAGTGTGCACCATTTTTGATATATTTATCTTCCTGTATAGAAAAACATCCGAGGAATCATAGATCCACCTCTCCATCTTTGAATGGAAAGATTTTTAGGCGTTTTCATAAACATTAAAAAAAAAATCTTTTTCTTTTTTATTGCTCAGACATCGTGTTTTTACCGAGTCCGCTTTTTGGCACATTTAATCTTCTAATGAACTTTCATCACTAACCATGATGTGGCCTCATGTGGACAGCCATGAGAGGAAGTTTGTGTGCCAGCAAGCGATAAATAATAATGCAGTAAAACTCAGCTGTATTGCTATAAAATGTCTTCATCGAATGGTGCTTTCAAACGGTTTATGGGTGTAACTGTCGCCAGTACGAAAACATCAAGACCATAAAACAATGTTTCTGTCTTTCTTTCTTAACTACATGACTACTGCATTTATATTAAATCCATTTGTATAAGCTTTATTATTGTTGTCACAATAAATACATAAATTAATAAATACGTAAATAAATAAATAACGTTTTGAGTTCAAATCACCCTACTGTATGTCTGTGAAGGTTCTCAGTCATCCAGGTCATCGTAGTCAAAGGAGCTTGCAAGCTCCTTTCACCCTACTGTAGTTGAGCCTGCAGCGCCCCCTGGTGTGGAGGCATTTTAATGCAGTGCAGAAAGGTCGGAAGTGCTACTGTAGCTTTGTTATTATTAAAAATATAAAATATAATCCAAACTTCCTCTATTTCCTTTTTTCTGTGCATGAACATCAGGAATCGGAGCCATGAGATGCACATTTTAAAATAATTTATCAGAGGTTTAACTTTAAAAATATTTATTCACTGTCTTCTGATGTCATTTCAATGAACGCATTTAATATTTATATTTTACTACATGTGTCTGCCTCAGCTGTTGCTCTGTGAGGTTTATACACAACGTTATTGCGCTTTAGAGATGTGTAACGATATGGATCTTTAGCTTTAGATGCTGCTGAAGAACCCACACACATAAAAAGATCATTTGAAAATCTATCTGAAAATATTTGCTGCCAAAAACAATCATGTTTGAGGTCAGACTCGTGGGGAAAGCACTTCTCCACATTTAATACAGTCCACATTTGCCAGTTTGGGACATATTGCTTCAGGCTAGAATTTTTAATTAGCTGTCAACAAAAACAATAAACACACCTGCAGGATATTGTTTTAATCTTCTTCTTCTTCTTTTTTTCTGAAGTGATCCCAAGAGCAGCAGTTTTCTCCTGTGAAGCTACAGAACAAATCTTCTGCTGCAGATGAATGAGTCTAATTATGGCTAAAAGCAAGAAGAATATCACACGTGAGCAGGATAATGTGCCATAATTACCCAAGCAGGATAACAGCTCACAGCAGCCTGTTGGGCTGAATGTGGGGCTGAAGGTGTTTTTCTCTGGAATAATCAGCTCCTTCACTCCATGCATGATGCACGATGAGTGCAAAACAGTGTTTTAGTGCCTGAGCTGCACACTGTTGCATACAGTTTATTATTTTCCTGCACATTATTATGGCCTCCAAATGTGATTAAGAGGAAATCTGAAGTAAGACTGTAGCTAAACATCAGTTTGATTATTTCCTAAACTATAAATTCAGTCAAAGATTTCTGAAATGACAGATTTCTTGAATAAACGTGAGTGCAAGCCAAACACTAAATAGCGCCAAACACTTGTATAAAACCAAATATCATATTGTTTTTATTTATTACTCTTATTATTTCACACCCTTCAGCCTCTCCAGCCACAAGACATAGCCACGTCCACGTCCACACCCACCCACACCCCACCTTGTGTGAAAAAGATGTGAGGCAACTCTTCAGGAGACAGAAGATCATGATGTTACCAGGCTGTGCTGATCAGCTGCCTCCCATCTTCACACTGATCTTCGACAGATCCCTGGAGCTGTGTGAAGTCCCCTGCTGTTTCAAACGATCCACAATTATCCCAGTCCCCAAGGAACCCTCTATCACTGGGTTAATGACTACAGGCCTGTGCCCCTCACGTCTGTAGTCATGAAATCCTTTGAGAGATGGATGTTGACCTACCTGCAAGACATCACATGTCCCCTGCTCCACTCCTTTAGTTTACCTACTGGTCAAACAGTTCAGTGGATGATGGTGTCAACATAGGAGTGCACCTCAACACTGCAACACCTCGACTGCACTGTTACATGTCCTGGAGTCCTCCGCTCCAAACTCACTCGGCTCATTGTCCCAGCCTCCGTCTGTCAGTGGATCACAAACTTTCTGAATGACAGGAAGCAGCAGGTGAGACTGGGGAGAATCACATTTCAGGACTGTGTCCTCCCTCCTCATCTCTTCTATTCAGTTTAATTTGTTGTTATTTCTATAGCAACAAATCACCACAAGAGTTGCCTTTAAAATGCTTCATATTGTAAAGGCCCTACAATAATACAAAGAAAACCAAGAAAACCCTACGAGCAAGCACTTTGGCGACAGTGGGAAGGAAAAACTCCCTTTTAACAGGAAGAAACCTCGAGCAGGACCAGGCTCAGGGAGGGGCGGGGCCATCTGCTGCGACCAGTTGGGGTGAGAGAAGGAAGACAGGATAAAGACATGCTGTGGAAGAGAGCCAGAGGTTAATAACAAGTATGATTCACTGCAGAGAGGTCTGTTAACACATAGCAAGAAAGGTGACTGAAGGAGAAACACCCAGTGCATCATGGGAATCTCCCAGCAGCATAAGGAAGGATTCCCTTAGTTACGCTGCAATAAGTCTTCTCCCTCTACACAAATGATGACACCTTAGAAGACCCATCTGTCAAAATTGTTAAGTTTCCAGATAGCAACCTGAAGCGGCCACCAGTATGGACACTATCATCAAAAGGAGAGGATTCACTTCCTGCTGCAGCTCAGGAGATGTTGATCCAGTTCTACTCTGCAATAATCAAGTCTGTTCTCTGCTCATCCATCGGCGTACGGTTTGGATCAGCCAGTAAACAGAAAAAGAGCAGACAACAACAGACAGTCAGGACTGCAGAAGAACCTGCCCCCAACTTACCCTCGATTCACGATTTGTACAAAGCCAGAGCAAAGAAACTAGCAGACAACATCACTGCAGACCCATCACAACCTGGACACAACCTGTTCCAACTCTTCCCTCCGGTAGGCGCTACAGAGCACTGTACACCAAAACAAGCAGACATCTGTGCAGTTTCTTTCCACAGGACATCTCTCTGACGAACACTTAAATCAGTCACACAGTGTCTGAACTTAAAAACTTCCACAGATATAGTGGAAGTCCATTATAGAAACATAAATTATTTTAGACATATTTTATATGAAAAAATCTAAAGTTAGTCAGATGTTGGTGTCTTCACTTTTACCATTTAATAAAGTTTTTGTTCAGTATTTAATGAGTTTGAATTACTGTTATTTATTTATGGTTATTTCCTCGTGTGTTCCTTGGTCGACTGTTTAGATTAAAATGTTTCCCTCTTTGGGCTGTACACATCTGAACTTATATTTAAAATCCAAAATGAAAACATCATAAAAACGATGTTTTACGCTTGAATGTACATATAGTTGAGTCATAAATAGGCTGCACACAAAATAATGTCTTGCTCATGTTGTAAGTAAAGCAGGAAAAAGTCGAGTATATTATTATATATTATCAGTGCATATTATTATTGCTATTACTACGACATAATAGTAATGATATAATATGAAATATAAAAATACATGTGCATGACTGTTGACAGATAAATAGCCTACAGATACAGTCTACTTGGTAACACAGCTATGCTATTTATAAATATCAGCCAACAACAGCACTTTTGAACATTTCAAAATCAGTGTCGCTTAAAATTATTTTCTTATTTTCTAGGCAACATTTTTTTATTGGCTTCGTATGTGTATATTTCGTATTCTATAGATTAAAGGGTTAAATATAAATGAAATGAATTCTTTTATTTGTTGCTATTACTGTAATTCCGTATTAACGATAGTAACCCTCCCCAACTGTCGTCCTTTGTCAGGGAGCGACGGTGTCTATCTTGACCGAACCCAGTTTCTCTTTGATCAATATTGTCGTCTCGCGAGAACTTCGATGTCACGTGGATTATGGCTGAAGATCGCGGATATTAGAAGGTACTTTTCTGCTTTTATTTACTTTGTTGTGGCGTAAAATCGCGCATTTACGCAATTTGTTTATTACAGCTCGAGACGTATGTGCATTAGCTGTCGATAAAATAAGCATGTGCAGCTTTTTGTGGCCGCTTACGTCGGCACCGCCGGTACAAACCTTCGAAATAAGAGCACAATGTTTTGCGCGCTTTTTACCACTACGAAAACAGTTAGCTTCTGCTTCGTGAATGATCCGCTGTGGTTAAACACCCGTGGGCCTTGCTCTCCTGTTTGGAGGCTTCTGCTACACCCAAAGTGCAGATAAGTCTGCGAAGAGACCTAAACGGCGAGCAGGAGTAAATTGAACCCAACGGCGACACCGCTGTTAGCCTTAGCTACAGCCCGAGGCCTGCTCAGGAAGCGGGCGGGAGCTTTTATTTTCCAAAACTGCTTCTTCATCTTACCTGCCAAGGCTGTAGATTCAGAACATTATACCTGTTCGCAAGCTTTTATTATTTATGTTAGACGTCCACAAGTCCGTGTTTGGATTTTGAGCTGTTAATTAGACAATTAATATGCACCGCGGTTCGTTCTCACACTCTTTGTCATTAACAGGAGAGAAATCTACAAACCGAGAGCAAAGAGGAGGCGAAGCTGTGACTCTTCAGCAGCTCTGACACACTACTCACAGTAAGTTTTCACTCTGTTATCAAGTTTTAGAAATCCACGAGAAATCTGTGTTTTTATGTGCATTGACGTTTTTTGTGATATGATTTAAATTTTGTGCAATTATTAAAAATATTAGAAACATTACACTGGATTTCCAGCAGGTGAGTCATTAATATAAACCTGCAGGGAAGGTTTATTACGTTTATGGGGTGTTTGTGGCTCTTTGTGATGTCTTTAGTCGTTTTAGAGTAATTCAAGGCCTCATACAGGGAGATATTAAATTAAAGCTTATTTATAAAAGTGCTTTTCACAGACAAGCAGTCACAAAATACTGTACACGAAAAAACTAGGAATAAATACATTGCTATATAATTGAAATTTAACATTAAAATGAATCAAAGTCTACTGGGAGCTTCTGTAAAGAGTATAAAATAGAAAAAACTTGCTTAATAGAACTCGTTAATAGTCTGATCATCGGTTTTTGTTTTTTTTATTTAATTATTCATTTTTGTTGTTGTTGTATAGCTCAGATTTATCTAAGCCAGTAAACAGGACATTACTGTAATCTAAAAAACACTGATTAATTTTCTCCAGTTCAGCCAAGGAGACCGCTTTTTTGTTACAATGTAGACATGTTCTTTATATAAAAGAAACTCTCAGGTAGAATTTGGTTAGTCTGATTTATCTCAAGAACAGTGCTGATTATTACTGATCAGAGGAGCTAGTGTGTAAAATTGTTGAAATAAATCTTGTGGTGTCAAAGTCACACCTGTGGCTCTGGTAGCAGATGTCTGTCATGAAGCTGGATACAGTTAGTGAGGTAACCTCAGGTTGATCTGTAATCCATCAGTTTTCAAATCAAATCACTTTTATTGTCACATCACATGTGCAGGTACACTGGTACAGTACATGTGAGTGAAATTCTTGTGTGCGAGCTTTACAAGCAACAGAGGTGTGCAAAAATACAATAACATAAGAACAAGCAAAATATAAGAATGGCTACATCTGAGAGTTATATGAATAAATATATGTACAATATAAGAGTGTATGCATATTACTGAATGTGAATACTACGTGTGTGTGTGTGTGTGTGCGCGCGCGTATATATGTATATGTGTGTGTGTATATTTATTTATTTATTTATTTATTACAAAGTAAATAGAGTAAATAATAAAATAAAGGTTGGCAGTTGACATGTGCAAAACAGTGGCATTACTGTACAGTATGGAGTGCATAATGTTGAAGTTCCAGTAGTGAAGCTGAGGTGTCTATTAGGGGT